>NC_142165.1:33146488-33446488 GCF_029865625.1 Vigna umbellata | reverse complement strand
AATTTAAAATAGCGTTATCTGTGATGTAATTTTGATACTAAATGTACCTTTTTTAACTTAGAAACTTGCTTTGACTCATGTTTTTGCTTTAGTTTTGTGAATAAGAGAGTTGAGGTTATACTTGATGATTTTATCACCAAATTCCCTTGATTTTGTAGACTATTGGAATTATTTGAAGGAAGAGTTAAAGTACCAAATAGTTGGAATGCAGAAAAGTCAACCAGAAAAGTCAACCGCGAAGCTTGGGCGCCCAGTGGAGGCTTGGGCGCCAGAAATCGACGTCCACCGCCCGGGCACCCAAAAAGGGGCGCCCGAGTGTCGTACGTTGTGGAATAGGCCCATCTTTTGCTCTATTTTGACTCTTTTGGGTCGAGTCCTGTTTCTACTCTTTTCTAACTCTATTTAAAGGACTCTGGCGCTCTAGGTTTGGTATCTCTGACTGGAGCAACACAATAGCACACTCTTCTACTCTTTAAAGGCGGATCTGGAGGCAGGAGCTTCCTCTTCTACTCTTAGGGTTTCACTATCTCATGCTTTTCCATTATTCATATAGTTTCTCCATGTCTATGGGGAAGTAAACTCTATTTGCTGTTGAGGAATGATTTAACCTTGTTAACTCTCATGTATTTGAATTGATTCTTAATTTATATGCTTTACAATTAATTATTAGGGAATTCATCTGCTTCAGTGCTTGCTCTATTTAACTCATTTAGTAGCATGATTTATGAATTGCATGAGTTCCGGGAGGTTCATTACAATTTAGGTTCTTGTTGAATTCTCCCAAGGGTAATATTTCTCAGGGATGAGGGTATGAGTACTTGGTCGTCTTAAGCTCTTGATCTTCAGACTTAATTTTCTAGGAACGCTAGGAATTGCACGAACTAGGAATTAAGGTAGGCTTATTGCGCTAAGGGATCGGGTTCTAAGTAATTTAGTGAGTGACGTTAATATTAATGTATAAAGAAGAATTCTTATATACATGAGAGTAAACTTGATGAAATCAAACCCTAACAACATAATCATCGCATTTTATAAACAACCTCTGTTCATCTCTGTGTTACTCTACTATTGATCAATTGCATTCATATTTAATTGTCTCTCTTTGCATTTGAAACCAATGATCTCTTTTTATATTAAGTCTTAATTAATTGAGTTATCACGCAATTGTTTAGTGTTGAGAGTCTGCTAGGATACAATACTTGGTCTTACCATTTTATATTACTTGTGTGATTCGGTGTTGTCGCAACCGGAATCGCTACGGGACGACGATCCAAAAAAAGAAACGGGTTTAAAAAACGAGATTTGGATTCGCCACCATAGTTTATTCTGGAAAACTACGAAAAAACCATAAAATGATAAGGCATTGTCTACGAAAATGAGATTCTAAGTTCGAGAGTCGGTTACGTGTAGGGAAGGTATTAGCACCTTATAACGCCTGCCCTAAGGCAGTACCTTTAACTAAATACGCGAATATGAATGTGGTTTTCAAAATGTTTAACTATTCCCTAAAATAAAACTCTAAAGAGACAAAATATATTTTTTAGTTTTTTGTGCCCGACAAGGATTGAATTTGCTCCTACGTATTCTCATTAAAATGAGAAATCAGGGTTACGTAGTTCTTTTGGAAACTGCTTGAAAATTTTGTTTGAGGAATTTTTTGAGAAATTTGTTTGAGAAATTGATTATGGATAAATTTGGATTTTTGGGAAAGTGAACCTGACAAGGACTAGCCTTGCTCCTACGTATCTCCACTTTTGATGGAGAATCAAGGATCACGTAGTTCTGGCTGATGTTGATTGAGTGAGAAATTTATATTTTTAGTTTTTTTTTGAATATTTTATATTTTTCTGGTATTTTGATGTAATATTTAGATTTTTGCATAATGAGCACTAGGCTGATGCGTATGATTGCACGAGCACTCACGGCTTTTTTTCTTATTTTTTATTTTTTTGCGTAATGAGCACCAGGCTGATGTGTACGATCGCACGAGTACTCGTACGACTTTTTTTTGTTTATTTTATATTTTGGGTAATGAGTACTAGGCTGATGCGTACAATCGCACGAGTACTCATACCGATATTTATATCATTACATGTTTTTTAAAGTTTTATATTTTTTATTTTCTTTTTATTAAGAAAGAGAGGTGAGTTGAAATATCTATGACATAAAAATGTGAAAAATCATAGGATAAAATTGTGGTAGAAAACAGGATAAATTTATAAACAAAAAAAATGATCAAAATGCATATAAATAGAATGAAAAGAAAATGTGTACCTTGTTGAAGATTTGAATGATGAAGCGAGACTTTGCTTGTAATAAGTTGTGAGAAGAGATAGATTGATGGTGAAGAAGATGAATTTATAGTAGAAATGTGGTATGGGATTTACTATGTATAGAGGGATTAGGAAATAGTAAAATGTGAGAGAAAAATGAAGTAGAGTTTTGGGATGGAATGAAGAGGTTTTGAGAGAGAAGAGATGGATATTATGTAATTGTGTGTGTGTGTGAAGTGAAGAGAATGTAGGTATTTATAGAGTTAAGGATGAAGAAAGTTGATGAATAAAAATAATATAATAAGTTGGTGGAAAATTTAGATGAAATAAAATATAATAGAAAAAAGTAAATAGTTAAAGTTAATGTGGAAAATAAGTGAAAGAAATAATATAAAAGAGTTGATGGAGAAAGTAGGTGAAATAAAATATAGTAAATAGTAAAAGTTAATGTGGAAAAGAAGTGAAAGAAATAATATAAAAAGTTGGTGGAAAATTTAGATGAAATAAAATATAATAAAAAAAGATGAATATAAAAAGTTAATGTGGAAAATAAGTGAAAGAAATAATATAAAAAGTTGGTGGAGAAAGTAGGTGAAATAAAATATAGTAAATAGTAAAAGTTAATGTGAAAAAATAAGTGAAAGAAATAATATAAAAAGTTGGTGGAGAAGGTACGTGAAATAAAATATAGTAAATAGTAAAAATTAATGTGGAAAATAAGTGGGCCCTAAACGCCACTCAGTGCAGTTTTCAAAACTAGCCTTGGCTGGCCTTCAACACAACCCTCAACCATTTTTCATAGTTCCAATCATCAATCAAGCATTTTAATTGGTCCAAACAGTGATTATTTCAACAAATCATGCATAAATATCAAACTTTTTCAAAAATCATGCTTGGACCAAAACATTCATTCAAAATCATGCTTCAAATAACCTAGAATGTAAAATGAATGCACTTACTTGGTTGGAGATGCTCAATGTATGAAGAATATCAAGTGAAATTGAAGAAACCAAGCCCTAACAGCAGTGCTCTCAAGCAAACCCCAAACTTGGCTAGGAGAATGATGAAAAATGGTGGAGAAAGGGTTTTGTGAAGGGAGATGAAGGAGAAAGTAGAAAGAAAACCTTTGGAGAGTGTTTTGAAGTGGCTAGAAAGAGTAAAGACTGAAAGGGACGGCTAGGGCGAGACCTAGGGTAAGCAAAGTGTCTAATGGGCCAACTTGCACTGAGCCCAACTTTTTCTCCCCTTTTCTTGCTTGCCCTTAAGTGTTCAACCAATATTCACTCAACTTCAACTCTCAATTCAACTTTCATGCTTTTTCCACTCACTTCACATACTATCATTCAATCAAAGCATTTAATCTCTCACACCACTCAAACATTCAACAAGTAACATCCTATAATGCAACTAGAACAATAATACACTAAAACAAACAAAATAATTCAAACAACTGGGTTGCCTCCCAAGTAACGCTTGTTTAACGTCACGAGCCTGACCCAAAATCCTCCAGCATCCTTCAGTAGATGCATATTTTTCTTACCAACACCCATCAGTAGGTGTGTATAAACATAGTACCCTTTAATAGATACTCAATCACTTAACATCCATCAGTAGATGTTATACCCAAATAAAACAATGTTCCAAAGTTTCAAATTACATCACCAAAATAAACAAAATCAAAGAAATTAATGTTCTTAAATCACTGGGGTGCCTCCCAGTAAGCACTCTTTTAACGTCATTAGCTTGACCCAATAAAGCTCAAGTTCCATCTTTAATGTTGGTGTTCTCCTTGATTTCATCACACAAACTCATCAATTGCTTTCGGTCCACCTTTTTGACTCGTCTTGAATATGGAGCTTCAAATTCTATCACTCCATTCTCTTTGAAGTCTTTCACAACCCACAACTTTTTCTTGAATCTTACCCCCAAGTTTGAATTGTGCATCCATCAAGTCATCATGAATCATCCTTCCTTTGTCATCTTTTTCTTCTTCCCTAACCTGTGACAAGAAACAATTTTTACCTTTGATGACCTGCTTGAGAGCTTTAGGGCTAATCACTGATGCATCCTTACATGCAGCTTTATGATCAATCTTCTTTTGAATCTTCTGCTCAGCTTTGAAGACATTAAAGGTCACCTTTTTCCCTCGGTCTTGAAGCACTATCATCCCATCATCCACATTGATGATTACCTTTGCAGTTTTCATAAATGGTCTTCTGAGAATAATTGGGATCTTCTCGTCTTCCTCCATCTCCATCACCACAAAATCCATCAGGAATTTAAGTTTCTCTATACAAACCACAACATCTTCCGCTACACTATTGGGTTTCTTGGATGACCCATCCGCCATGAGCAAAGTCACCTTTGTTGGCTTGACTCCAAGATCACCAATCCTTTCAAGCATAGATAAAGGCATCAAATTAATACTTGACCCTAAATCAATTAAGGCCTTCCTTATATTCACCTTCCCAATGACACACGGAATATTAAAACTTCATGGATCCTTCACTTTTGGAGGAAGTGGTTTCTCCAAAATAACACTGCAATCTCCCTGTTCATCCATAGTCTCCTCATCTGAATATCTCTTTTCTGTAAAGAATCGCTCCATGTGCTTAGCATAAGTAGGAATTTCTTGCAGTGCTTAAGTCAAAGGTATTTTAATCTCCAATTGCTTGAAGATCTCTTTAAAACGCTCATATTGTCTCTCTTTATCAAATTTTTCTCTCCCCTTAGGATAAGGAAGAATTTTTTCACTTTTCTCACAATTTTTCTCTCCTTTCTTTTGTTTTTCTCTCGTCTCACCCTCACATATTCTCTCTTCTCCTTCTTATTTCTTTTCTAACTCAACTTGTTCTATGCTCTCTTCCACCCTCTCAACATCCATGCTCACAATAACTTTACACTCTTCTTTAGGGTTAACCTCAGTGTTAGCCCCAAATTGCTTTTCTGCTTTATCTTCCATCTTCTTGGCCAGCTGACCAACCTGCATCTCCAAATTTCTTATAACAGCTTCAGTGCTTTTGTGATTGGAGATAGTCACCTGCATAAATTGTTGAAGAGTGTCTTCTAGCTTTGTTGATCTCTCATTTAATGCAGATACTTGTTTCCATAGTGATGGTTGCTGTTCTGGTCCATTAGCTTGTCCTGCTTGTCCAGCTTGTCCATTTTGACCTTGACGCATGCTTGGGTGAGGTTTCCATCCTTGGTTGAAGTTCCCTTGGCGGTATTGGAATTGATTTTGGCAAGATTGGAATTGATTTTGGAATTGACGCAAGGCATCTTGAGATTTCAATTGTAGGACTCCTTTCTATTGAGGTGGAGCTCCTCTTTCACTATGCATCTCGTTGTCATTAGTAGTCATGTTGTCTATCAATTCAAAAGCTTCCTCTGGAGTTTTACACTTGATATTACCTCCAGTTGAGGCATCTAGCATCAATTTGGTTTGTGAACAAAGACCTCCAAGGAAAAGAATGACTATTGTTGCTTCATCAAAGCCATGAGTGGGTGTCTTTCTCAACAAGCTCTTGTATCTATCCCATGCTTGACCTAGCGTTTCCTTCATACCTTGCTTGAAAGAGGAAATTTCTTGCTTCCCTTTGTTGATCTTGGACTGTGGGAAGTACTTATTCAGAAACTTTGAAACCACAAGTTCTCATTCAGTAAAGCTATCCTTTGGGAAAGAATTCAACCATAGCTTAACATTGCCTCCCAATGAGAAAGGAAAAAAACTTAGCTTTATAGCTTCATCCGGTACACCATTGATCTGTATGGTGTTGCAAATCTCATTGAATGTAGTCAGATGCTCATATGGACTTTCATGAGACAATCCATTAAATTGGTTGCTCTTCACCAATTGTAGCAACGCCGGTTTCACCTCCATGTTTGTAGCATTGACCCTCGGCCTAGCAATGCTGTTAAAGTGATGAGCGCCAACAATAGTGGTGTAATCCTCCATAGTGCGTTTGCCATTATTTTCTCCAATCATCTCTTCAATACTCTGGTCAGATCTATGTGGTGAGAGTTATTGTTTTCTTGCTTCTGGTCCGAATTATACCCTGTATACACAAGAAAACAAACCCTAAAACGCAGTTTTAAAACAAAATAAAAATAAATAAAAAATCAAGTTAAAATTAATCAATAATCATATGAATAGACTACTTAAACCACGAGTCCCCAGCAACGGCGCCAAAAACTTATTAATACTTCGGCAAATGTACCGAATCGTATTAAGTAATAATAATTGGTAAGACCAAGTATCGTTTCCCTAGAGACTCACGGCCTAAACATTCATATGGTTTCTTGATTAATTAGGACTTGTAAACGAATTCATTGTGTTTATATTGCGAAAAATAAATATGAATGCAAGTTTTGATCAATTGGATTGAAAGATGCAAAGGTGATTGATATAAAATATGGAATGATTATGTTGTTGGAGTTTCTGACTTATCCTATCCACTCTCATGTATTTATGAATTCATCTTCTTCATTAATGTTAATGACACTTTCTAATTTACATTAAACCCGATGTCTCGGTGAAGAAAGCCTACTCCTAATTACTAGTTCACAATGTCTTGTATCCCTAGCAATTAATCATGCATTACATTCACACAGAATCTTAAAGGCAACCAACCCTCCTATCCCTATGTCTAGGTAATATTTCTTTTGGGAGAATTTCCCTAGGTCTATATTTTCTCATATGTGTCCATAGTGACAAAATCAATAATCATGCAATTGAATGAATTAAACAAAGCATGCATAGAGTAAAGAGGAAAAACCCTAACAATTAATAAAGTAAAGCATAGACACGGTGAAACTAGATGAAAATAATGAAAAGAATGAAAGATATAACCCTAAAAGTTGAAGATTAGTGCTTTCGCATCAAAAATTCGCCTCCGATGGGTGAAAAGAGTGTATTTTTGTCTCTTTCTGTCCAAAGATATGAACCCTAGAATGTCCAAAACCTTAAATAGTTCATTAAAAATACAGAAAAATAGCCCAAGCCCATGTCGTCAGCGCTCAACGCCCCAAAAGGGCGCTCAGCGGTAGCTGCGACAATCTTTTTACCCTCAGCAGTGGCGCCCAAGTGTTAAACAGTGCTGTCATAATCAAACTGGCGCTCAATGGCAGCGCCCAAGCGTGAAACAATGCTTTCACATCCAGACTGGCGCTCAGCGGTGGCGCCAAGGCGTGAAACAATGGTTCTTCTATATGCCACTTTTCCAACCTTTCATGACTCCAACTCCTTGCTACTTCAACTTCTTCATTCAATTCATCTTAATTCCTGTAAATACAAGGAAAAACAAGCATAAAACTCATCCAAATCTCTTATTCTCACAACTTAAGCAAAAACATGATTTCAAGCTAGTTTCTAAATCATAAAGGGTGTTTTTAATATCAAAATTAAGTATAAAAATAACGGTTTTTTAACCGTTATCAATACGTAAATTTGAGAACGTGTCTCGGGACCGAGTGAGATGCTAAGGAGTTGAAGACCATGTTCTTGTTGGTAGAAGCTAACACTCGTACAATGTGCTTATAGACAAGCATTTCCTAAATGCTTTTGGGGCAATCGTATCAACGCATCAACTCACCCTTAAGTTTCCTTTTGATAAGGGTACGATTTGCACCGTTCGGGCATATCATAAGGTCACTCGGGAGTGTTATGTTGCGAGTCTAAAGGTTGAACTCTCAACTTTGTGGCGCAAAATCAAGAGGTCGGAGGTGGCGATGGCAGATTTAGATCCAAGAGCCAACATCGACGATCGAATAGAGCCACTGGGAGAAACGAGACCGTTTGGTCTCGGGCGAAAGGAGGACCAGATTACTTCCATTGGGAGTGAGTTGGAGGATCAACAGGCCAAACTAATAGGTATAGAGCTGAAGAAAAATTATGATTTGTTTGCCTGGACTACAGTTGACATGCCTCATGTCGCATAAATTGGGACTGTTCAAGGAGGCCCACCTGGTAGCTCAGAAGAAAAGGAGGTTGGGGGAGGAGAAGAAGCTCGCAGCGGACGTTGAAATGACAAAGCTCCTTGAAGCAAACTTCATTCGTGAAGTCAAGTACACAACTTGGCTAGCGAATGTGGTGATAATGAAGAAATCGAATGGGCAGTGGAGGATGTGCACAAACTTCACAGACTTAAACAAGGCCTGCCTTAAGGACTCATGTCCTCTCCTAAGCATTGATGCTTTGGTAGATAGGGCGTCCGAGTTCCAAGTGGTGAGTTTTTTATATGCCTATTCGGGGTATACCCAGATCCTCATGTACCCCCTGATAACGAGAAACAACCTTCATCATTGAGCGGTCAAATTACTGCTATAAGGTAATGCCATTCGGCTTGAAGAATGTGGGGGCTACGTATCAACGTTTGATGGACAAAGTATTTTGTCATCAAATTGAAAGGTGCATGGAGGTCTATGTGGATAACATGGTCGTATGCAGCCATTCGGTAGAAGATCATGTGAAGGATCTTGCTGAAATGTTCGACCAGGTGCGCAAGTATGGAATGCGGTTGAATCCAACTAAGTGCACCTTCGGGGTACCCGCTGGAAAGTTTTTGGGTTTTATGTTAACGGCCAAAGGGATATAAGCAAATCCTGACAAGTGCAAGGTGGTGCTAGAAATGAGAAACCCACAAAATCTTAAGGAGGTGCAACTCTTGATTGGATGACTGACTTCATATTCTCGGTTTATCCTAAAAATGGCAGAACACATAAAGCCGATCCTGAAGGTGATGAAGAAAAGTGTTGAGAATAACTGGGATTGGTTCGAGGAAGTCTTCAGCAAGGTAATGGGTATTCTAGCAAGCTCGCTCTTGATGGGTCGACCCGATCCAAAGCACGATTTGCAATTGTTCTTAGCAGTATCGAAAGAAACGATCAGTGCGACCTTAGTACAAAAAAGCCCAAAGTTCAAGCTAGTATACTTCATCAATAAAACTCTATAAGACGCATAGACAAGGTATAAGCATGTTGAGAAGATTGCTTTTTCCCTTGTCATAGCCGCACAAAGATTGTAAGAACTGACCATCCCACTGCTAAGATTTTGCGAAAGCCATATTTGGCAGGCATGATAATAGGTTGATTAGTGGAGCTGTCGGAGTTCGGTTTGCGGTTTGAACCATGCGGATCTATGAGAGGTTGATAAGTTGTCGTTGAAGCTATCAAATTAATACTACTTTTCAAGGAACTTTAGTATTGCCAACTAGTATTCAAGAAGGTAGATAGGGCTAAAGTAACCCTGAGTCGTCTCCCAACGAACACGAAATTGCTTTTGAATATCTGACTCTTACGAATGCTATGCAATGCTTATGGATAAAAGTAATGTTTGGAGAATGTTTAAAGAACAAATAAGAAACTTAAAAATAGTTACGATGAAATAGGCTAATTCCATTGTTTTTCCAAGATAGATTCATCATCGGTTATTCACGGATAATTGTTCAATTGATTATTGTTTAAGTTTCAAATTAATTAAAGTACATTCTTAATTAATTTGAGGACGATCATACATTTAATCAAAGTAAATTCTCAATCAAATGCAAAACCTTTCTAGATTATTCACAATAAATTCAACCAAAGTACATTCTCAATCAAATTCTATTGTGTTTAATCATGTCTATTCTTAAATCTCCTAACCAAATTAAAAGCTAATCAATCAAAGTAAATTCTCAATTGATTATAATTGAAATTATTACTAATCAATCAAAGTACATTCTCAATTGATAGTAAAAACCATTTAATCATATGAAAGTTCCTAAATTAAATCAAAGTAGATTCTCAATTTAAACCTAGAAACCCTAAAACTCATATAATCAATATGCATGTAGATTCAAACATATTATGATGCAAAAATCTTTGCTTTTAACAAGATAGAGAGATGAAAGACATAAAGAGAACAACTTAAATCAATAATCAAAGTAAACAATTGCATTAACTGAACGTAACCTCAGAATCCGTCATGGAATTACAGCAGAATAGCCCTAGATGCTTAGCTCTCCATGAATGGAGTTGAATACAAGATGAAAGAAAAGTGAGAGGAGTATGGGAGAATGAATTAAGTGAAGTCCTTTTTCTGCCTCCCTTGGGTCTCTTTATATAGGCTTGATTAGGCTTGGACTCTGAATAGTTTGTTGATAAGATATTTTCTGTTAATATATTATATCTTTCAAATATTCATTAGATTAAATGAGTTTTAAAGAATATTTTATAGATATTAACTCAATTATCTTATGTCCTATATCTTCCAAATAACTAAAAGATTTAGATAATGATAAAATTATTTTGAAAGATATTTTCTGTTGATATTCCCAAATTAAATTCAACAACTGAATTTTATCTTTTAGATTTTCTGACTTTCCAAAATTACACAAATACCCTGAAATTTCCTCTATCTGCACTTTAGCCCCTTCTGAATTTTCCAAATAAAATCTGATTTTGGGCCTTGAATTGCCATTTGGACCAATAAAACTTATATTCTCAGCTGCACAAATAAACATTAGAACATCCAAGAATAATTTATGCACTAAAACTCACTTTTTACGTTTCTTTATTTCCCAAACCCAACAATTCCAATCATCACAAATTCACTTAAAATCAACAATTTAAGCACAATTATCCCATCAAAAATTTTGAATTTTAAAGCATAAATGTGGGCATAAATATGCACTCATCAGAGGGCAACACTTAGCTGATTTTGCAGCCAAATTGCCTCTATAGGGAGAACAGCCTTTGCGGCCTTGGAAACTCTTTGTAGATGGTTCAGCTGACCGTACGGGCAGAGGAATAGGAGTTGTTTTGGAGGCCCCGAATGGATTGCTTGTGGAGCAGTCCATTCTCTTTTGATTCAAGATTAGCAACAATCAAGCTGAGTATGAAGTAGTGATTGTCAGTCTTAAATTAGCCAAAGACTTGGGGGCAACTTCTGTTGAATGCCGGATGGATTCACAACTGGTGGTCGGACAGCTGGACAGGAGTTTTCAAACCAAAGACGACTTGTTACTCCGCTACTATCATAAAACTAAGGAGTTGGTTAAGCAATTCCGAACAGTGGATTTTAAGCATGTGCCTAGGGAGGAAAACGCTAGGTTTGATGTTTTGTCAAAGTTGGCCAGTGGTAAGGAGAAAGGTCAGTTGTCATCGGTCATAAGGCAAGTCATGATGAAACCTTCAATTGAGTGCTTGTCGGTCTTCGAGATATCCGATCAACCTGATTGGAGAAGGAAGATTGGAGTGTTGATCAAGAGCCAAGAGGAAGGCTCATCCGTACGAGCGGCGGAGGCAAAGAAGATTGCTTGTTATTTCATCATAGGAGACGACCTTTATAGGCGGGGGTTTTCAACACCATTGTTGAAATGCATCTTGCCGGGGGAAGCAGAATATGTCATGAGGGACCTTCATGGAGGGGCATGTGGAATGCATACCGGGCAGTGAGCACTCAAGGCAAGAGCGCTGAGGGCAAGGTACTTCTGACCGACCATGGAGAAGGATTGCAAGACGTTCGTGTAGAAATGCTTAAAGCGTCAAGAGCACGGTAAGAACCTCAACCTCCCACCTGCAGAATTGCACGACTTGGTGTCTCCATCGCCTTTTCCACAGTGGGGAATAGACATTGTTGGACCCTTCAACGCTCGGTGAGGAATGTTTTCATAAGTTTCACCTCAACAAGACCTAGGGAACATTCTAAGTGAACGCCTAGAGTCCACACGCTCAGTGAGGAACGTTTTCGTAACTCTCACCTCAACACAAGACCTAGGGAACCTTCTAAGTGAACTCCTAGAGTCTCAACGCTCGTTGAGGAACATTTTCGTAACTCTCACCTGAAAAGGACCTAAGGAATGTTCTAAGTAAACTCCTAGAGTCTAAAAGCTCGGTGATGAATGTTTTTGTAACTCTCACCTCAACACAAGACCTAGGGAATGTTCTAAGTGAACTCCTAGAGTCTCAACGCTCGGTGAGGAACGTTTTCGTAACTCTCACCTCAACAAGACCTAGGGAACGTTCTAAGTGAACTCCTAGAGTCTAAACGCTTGGTGAGGAACTTTTTCATAACTCTCACCTAACACAAGACCTAGGGAACTTCTAAGTGAACTCCTAGAGTCTAAACACTCGGTGAGGAACGTTTTCATAACTCACCTTAATGTTATTTGACCTAAGAAACGTTCTAAGCGAGCTCCTAGAGTTGAACGCACGAGCTATTGAAAAAGCACGAATAAGCAAGCAAAAACAAATACTTGTATATTCATAACAAGCAATTAAGTACAAAAAGTTAAGGGCATAAAATCGAGCCGTAATACAAAGAGCAAAAATTAAACTATTTGTCTAAACCACAGCCCCTTCCATCTCTTCAATAACTTCAACGATTGGAGGTTGCTCATCAGTTTGAAATATCGGAGCAAGGGGCTCGAGGACAAGTATAGGCACGAGTTCCCCATTAACTATGATCTTCATAGCGTCGAAGTGGGAATCCTCAAGAGGCACCTAGTAGAGCAAGTTACATTGGGCGAACGCCTTTTCGAAACCAAGGACATGCTCGTTGATCACCTCCTCGCCCAGGAACTTGTTTTCCTCTTCCAACTTTTGCACCTTATCGCGCAGATAATCTCGTTCGGCCTGAATGTCGTCCCTTACGGTGGTCAGCTCTTTGTTCTTTTCCATGGCCCGTAGGAGGTCCAACTTCAAGTCGTCGTTAGACCGTTGCAGTTGACGCATGGAGGTGCGAGACTCTGCAAGCAAAGTCTTGGCATTAGCCTTATCATCTGCTGCCATCTTCTCCACTTCGGCTAACCGAAGGGTGAGCTCTTTGTTGGACTTAGTGGCCTCATCAAATTTCTCTTGGAGGGCTTGAATTTTAGTGGAGGCAGCTGCCATTTTCTAAGCAGCATAGACCATGCACATGGTTGACCGAGCAGCAAGCTCGAAGGCCATGTGGGAAGCCTTTTCTTTGGTGATCCCCTTCACGAAATCCTTTTCATCAGAGAAAAGGTCAAAGTGGATCCGTCGGGCCACCCACAGATTAGGGTCGAGCGGTCCGGAGAGGGGAGGACCTTCAGGAAGCGCTCTTTTGCTACGCTTGGAGGACATGGAAGGCTCCCAAGCAGCCTTACGCTTATTCTTTTTCTTCTTCTGAGTAGGATTCAAAGAGATATATATGGCCTCGACCTTCTTAGCAGCAACGGTCAGTCAGGTGGAAGCTGTAGTATGGACCTCAGGGTCGGCTGGTTGACCCTGCACGAGTTGAGCTTGTGCTGCAAGCGTAGACGGGGGAGGTGATGAATGCATATTTATGCCCACATTTATGTTTTAAAATTCAAATTTTTTATGAGATTCTTGTGCTTAAATGATTGATTTAAAATAAGATTTGTGATGGTTGGCTTTATCAGGTTTGGGAATTAAAGAGGCTTAAAATGTGATTTTAGTTGCATAAATTATTTTGGATAGTTAAATGTTTGTTGATGCAGCTAGAATTAATGTTTGAATTGCAATTCTGAAAAGAAAGGAAAAACTAAAGTGCAATTAGAGGAAATTTCTAGACTTCTATGCAATTTTGAATAAAATAAAAAATGTATGTAATTTTGGGTAAGTTTATTTTAAAAGATAATTTGGAGAAAATATATCTTAAGATATTTTATTTGATATGGTTAAATAATTACCTTATTTAACTATATCAATAAAAATCAAAAGATAATATTTGCCAAATCTTTTTGTATCTAGAAAAGATATTATCAAATATTATCAAAAACCGATTAAATCTGTTGAATATTTGGAAGATATTAGATATAAGATAAAAGATCTTATCAACAGAAGATTCAGAGTCCAAGCCCAATCAAGCCTATATAAAGAAAGTCGATAGGGTTAAAGTAACCTTGAGTCATCTCCCAATGAATACGGAATTGCTTTTCAATATTTAACTCTCATGAATGTTATCAATGCTCAAGAATCAAAGTGATGTTTGGATAATGTTTGAAGAACAAATAAGAAACTTAGAAAAATTATGATGAAATCGGCTAATTCCACTGCTTTTCCAAGATAGATTCATCATCGGTTATCCCCAAACTATTGTTCAATTGATTATTGTTCAAGTTTCAAATTAATTAAAGTACATTCTTAATTAATTTGAGGGCGATCATGCAGTTAACCAAAGTAGATTCTCAATCAAATGCAAGACTTTTCTAGATTACTCACAATGAATTCAACCAAAGTACATTCTCAATCAAATTCTATTGTGTTTACTCATGTCTATTCTTAAATCTCCTAACCAAATTAAAAGCTAATTAATCAAAGTAAATTCTCAATTAATTATAGTTGAAATTATTACCACCAATCAAAGTACATTCTCAATTAGTAGCAAAAACTCATTTAATCATATGAAAGTTTCTAAATTTAATCAAAGTAGATTCTGAACCAAACCTATAAACCCTTGAACTCATATGATCAATATGCATGTAGATTCAAACACCATATGATGCAAAAATCATTACTTTTAATATGATTGAGAGATGAAAGACATAGAAAGAGAATAACTCAAATCAATAATCAAAAGAAACAATTGCATTAATTCAACTTAACTTTAGAATCCATAATGAAATTACAGTGGAATAGTTCTAGGAGCTTAGCCCTCCATGAATGGAATAGAATACATGGTGAAATAAATTGAGAGGAGTGGTGGATGAATGCTTCCAAGTGGAGAAGTCTGAGAATGAATGAGTTGTGTTTTCTGCCTCCCCTAGGTCTCTTTATATAGGCTTGATTGGGCTTGAATTCTGAATCTTCTATTGATAAGATATTTTATCTTATATCTAATATCTTCCAAATATTCAACAGATTTAATTGGTTTTTGAGAATATTTGATAATATCTTTTCTAGATACAAAAAGATTTGACAAATATTATCCTTTGATTTTTATTGATATAGTTAAATAAGGTAATTATTTAACAATATCAAATAAAATATCTTAAGATATATTTTCTCCAAATTATCTTTTAAAATAAACTTGCCCAAAATTATATTTCAACCTTTTTTATTTTATTCAAAATTGCATAGAAGTCAAAAAATTTCCTCTAATTGCACTTTAGCCTTTTCTTTCTTTTCAGAATTGCAATTCAAACTTTAACTCGAGCAGCATCAACAAACATTAGACTATCCAAAATAGTTTATGCAACTAAAATCACATTTTAAGCCTCTTTAATTCCCAAACCCGATAAAGCCAATCATCACAAATCTTATTTTAAATCAATCATTTAAGCACAAGAATCTTATCAAAAATTTGAATTTTAAAACATAAATGTGGGCATAAATATGCATTCATTAGGAGGAGTAATGGGAGGTTGGGTAGAACACCCCTCCCTAAACTTCACCCGACGGGAAAACATTCGGGCGAAGGTACTGCTCTTAGTGGGGTCCATCATGGTCAGGTAATATGCATAACAGAAAGAAATTTAGATAAGTTGCAAAAGACTGCTCGATGTAAGGCATCAAAAGTAGCTTACCGAACACTTTATTGTGAAGACCCTTAGAGTCCATGAAGCCTGTGAGTTTTCGAGAAGAGGACTTGAGGGGTATCTGATTAGCTGGCTGATTAAATCCAGCTCGTCTGGAGACATTGATAACTTCGGTCATGAAATCACTTTCTTAGGACGGTCGGTCCAATAGAAGGGAAACTTAGGTTGACCGTCCGAAAAGTAGAAGTAAGCATGATCGACCTCCTAAGGAACAACCTTGAGGAAATTTCCCTTGAAATCTTTGTACGATGTGTTGAACAACGTAAAAAGCTATCTCTCCTTAATCGAGATAAGGGAGACCCAAGGTTGGTTAGGGTGCGGCATGACTCAGAAAAGTAGAGAAGTGCAGCAGGTGTGGGACGAAGGGCGAGAGCGGTGCAGACGGCCGAAAAATCTTGCATAAAAGCCCAACCGTTCGGATGTAGTTGGGTGGGAGCCATCTTGAGTTCCCTCAAAACGCCCATTTGAAAGTTTGAAAAGGGCAAGAGGACTTTTAGGTCGCAGAACAAAGTGGAGTATACATAGAAAAAGTCTAAGGCATACCTTTCCTAATAGTGGAACGCCACTCGTTCAACCGACAGAGCACCAACCAAAAGAAATCAGCACAGCCAGCCGCCTTCATGAAGCTAAGCCTATTGACTAGCTCCTTTAGCGTGCGTCTGGTAATGACGGAGGTAGCATAAAGCTTCACCCCGTTAGGAGCCCAATCATAGTCGGCGATGTCAGGTAGAGCTTTGCTCATTCCGTCCCACACGCTGGTATTATCCACGTTTATTCCCACCTCCTCGTTTTCACTATCTTCAAGCAGGCGGGAAGAATTTTCAGAGGCTGGGGATTCGGCCTGGCGGCCTGCTGGAGGATTTCTCTCATTACCGGAATCGGAGGCATTGACAGAGGAAGGAGAAGCAGCAGTGTCATTAGCATACCCCTCGCCTTCTCTCCCGGCAGACTCAGAAGCACTTAGAGAATACATGATTACCTGGTGATAGAAGGTTGGGAGCGTTTAAGAGGGGAAGAGCAGGAGGAACATTCGGTAGGCAAAGAGCTCGAGGGTAGAAGTGAAAATGTGAGATCACCCTACCTCTATTTATAAATGGTAAAGGCGGTTCGTCAAACACATCTGGGACTTCCAAAGGGAAAAGATCTGACAGTTGAAATGTCGTGACATTATGTTTCTTACCTTTTTTCACCCTTTTTTACTTTCGTGGCTCTTCGATTTCTGTTCTTCCCGCCATTTTTGCATATCTTGAAGGGATGTGAAGTTTGGTGAACTATCATGACCGAGGGAAACTGAAGAATCCTAAGCCGATCGGTGAAGATTGAGACCCTATGCAATTTCTAAGATTTTGCTAGGGCTTGGGGTCCTATGTTACTAGGGCTTATAGCTGACCGATCGGGTACGGTGACAAACTGGATGGACATGACTGAGCAGTTAGTGCATAAGAAAGCATCTCACGACGCTCGGTCCCGACAGCAGTTGAGAAAGAATTATTGCGTAGTTAATATTACAACGACTACTGATGAGTGGTTAAGGTTTGCATTAATGATCATTAAGAGGTAAATTAATTGGTCAGATTCTTCTAAACTCTATAAATAAGGGTTTAATTTCGAGGTAAACTCATTTTGACTCATTAACTTACTAATGGCCTACAGAGAAAGATTCTGACTTTAGTGTCAGAGTGTATTATGCAAGTCACTCCCTTACACCGATCGATCGTACAGAACAAAGAACAAGACAGACGTTCAGCACACTGGAGCACCATCCTTGTCCCAATTTAACCAAAACAATTAAGTTTCTTATGTGGAAAAAGCTAATATTTAATACTAATTATGCATTATTAGATTGTACGCATCAATAAGTTGTTTGGAATAAAGAAATGTTTTGGTAGTATACATGCATCAAAACAACTTTGTACGTATCAAAAGCTATATTTTATTACAATTTCCTAAGTTTCGTAATTCTTTTTATAAGTGTCAAATGTACTTTGATATCAAATTTGGATTTTATTTAAACACTTATCATTCTTTTTATATTACATTCTTGTTTAATATTTTTTTTATGGTTTTACAATTTTTTATTTTATTTAATTTTATTTTCAAGTTTTATGAAAATAATTTTCTTTCAAACAAAAATTTTAGTGTTTGAGCAGACAAATAAAAAAATATATTGTTACATAGAGACACTTATTAAAGTGTTGCACATCCAAACTATCTTGAGTAAAGATAACTCACTTAAACAGTCTTGAAAGTGCTTATATAAGAGATAAGTGACACAAGACAATAAATCAAGACCATTAGAGTCATATGGACAATTTTATTGTTGTTATTTGACCTAAGATGTATTGTTTAAGTGGACAACAGAAAAATGCACTATTAATATCGATACCTTGCACTTGAGAGCTTAAACACAAAGCTAAATTTTTAGAAACATTGCATGAATATGCTCTCTTAATCTTTTACTATTTTCTCTTAGTGTTTTGCTTAAGTGTTAAGTCATGAGCGCTTAAACACCTTATAATGTTAGAGGTTGATATAGTTGTCCAACTCATTTAATATTTGTTCTACTTTTTCATAAGAATACTAATTCAATTTATTTTTATTTTATTTTATTCTTAATGCTTGTTTTGCTTGATCAATCAAATCACTATTTCATAATTTTAATTAAGGTTGGAACACTTTACTTTAGCTAAGATTTAAGAGAAAATGTACCACTTATCCTTAAAAATAGGATAAGAGTTATTAGTGAATTTTAAATTCTCTTGTTCAATTTCACAAAAGAATTAAGATATTTCTTAAGTAACGTAAGATTTCTCCATCAAGGATTAATGTTAAATCAAATTTGTGAATAGTTGAATTAAAATAATTGAATAGGGTAAAAGATGTGGTTGATTCCACTCCTCCACTAACATTTGAAAGAGATTTACCTAAAAAACTAAATAATTGAAATTGTTGGATATTGTGGTTAATTGCATAGGAAAACTTAAAGAAATCAACCTGCAACATCTCTTTTTTAGGATCATCGCTATTTTTATTCAAGTCCTTGTAATTATTGTCTTTGTTTTTATTTTAAAAATTATAATTTTATTTAATTTATTTTCTCTTTGATTAAATTATTATATAATGTTAGCAATACATGACAAAACATGATGTGTTGGTTTGATGATGTCTACACCTTTTATTGTTGGTTCTTCTCTTCATGACTCTTTTTCTTAGTTTGATAAAAAAAAGTAAAGCATGAATCATTCTCTAAGACACCCTTGACCAAATTTACACTGAAAAACTGATTTTATGTTTTTTTTAACACAATAATTAATTATGTTAGGCAATAATCAAGGGTTAAGTATGTTTTTTTTCCTTAAACTTTGACATGAAATTAAAATTTGTCTTTATCTAAAACTTTGATACATTTTGGCCTTCAAACTTTAAAAATGAATTAATATAGTCTTTTTAACTCGATTATGTTAAATTTTTTTTATGTGTCAAACACGTTTTCCAATAAATATTAAAGTGAGAATGTATTAAATAGTGTAAATAATCCAAAATATTAACATGAAATGTGTTTGTATGTCAATTTTTAATATAATTGGGTTAAAAAGACTATACCCATTCATTTTTAAAGTTTGAAGACCAAATGTATTAAAGTTCAAAACAAAGATGAATTTCAATTTTATATTAAAAGTTAGGGATTGAAAATATACTTAACTCAGTAATTAGTCATGTTGTTTAAAATTTGGTTTTCACATGTTACGAAAATTATTGATTATTTTATGCAATATGAATTATGTTATAAAAAACTCAATTCATAAATAATCTATTATGTTTATTCAAAATATTTTCTAGGTTAAATGAAGAATAGATATAATGAATTATATCAGTCATTATCTTCAAAACTCTCTTAAAATGGGAAGCTCTCTTTCGGCATCAATTTCATACTTTTCAAGAAATAGAGTCTTGTTATTTCTTGAAAGAGATGTTTTAACCGTTCCATACATAACATCTTGTTTAGAAAATAAGTGTTCAAAATTCATCAAGGGAAGGTGATCATGTTATAGAATTTTTTATTGTATGATTTTTCACATGTTAGGTGATATCTTTCTTTGCTTTGTGTACTCTAAAATGTGAAATATACATAATTTTGTATATATGATAAAAATGTGAAGGTAAATTATGATTTGGTTTTAACTAATGTCATCTCACTTTTTTTTTAAAACAAGTTATGATTTGGTTTTAAATATGTTTTTATTTTTAATTTTGATATAAAATTTAAATATTTCTTTATTTCCAACTTTAATACAATTAGGCCTTTAAACTTAAAATAAATTAGCTTTCCTAATTCAACTATATTAAATTCTTTTGTCGAGTCATATTTTACGTGACGCTTTAACTAGAAATGTATATGTTATATGTTTAAGGTTGATTGTATAATTATGTTTTAACAATAGATTATACAATTGTATAAATGTAGATTATACAATTATATATATATATATATATATATATATATATATTAAAATTTATTTGCTTAAGTATTAATTTTATAATTTCTTTCATCATAATTATTTATTATGTTTATAATTTAGAATATGAGAATAATATTTGGAGTCGTTACTCTGCTTATACATCATAATTTCTGGTCCAATATGGTTTAAGCATTATTTATTTGGTGGCGCAAAATAAATTTAATTGATATTGTGATTTAAAAATATCATATTAATAAAAATTTCATTTTATTTGGTTTATTAAATGGATGTTGCAAAAATATATGTGTGGATACCACAAATAAAATCTATGATGAATAATTGATACATATAAATAGTTAATAGTGAATATTTTTATACTCACTTATAAACAGGTCGAATGTAATTAATATATTATCGTACCTCTTCTGGATCACATGAGGGGAAAACTACGCAAAAGTACGCACCACAGGGATCTTGTCTCGTACCCTCACCATCATCCACTCAATCACCTAATCCCATATCTCATTGCTCACTTATGCGTCATCTGGAAGCCGCAATATTATCTAAAATTCAACAAATCCGAGATATTAGCTCTAATTTTAACAATCTTTCGTGCAATCATAAATCTTGAAATATTAAGCATTTTTCACCTCAGTATCAGACTTCATAAAACTATCCCTTCAGTGACTGATATATATAAAATTCAGTAATGTGGAGAAAACTCAATTAAATAGTGCTTGGAAATTGTGAGAATCAGTTACCTCGGAGACGATTGGCACGCTCGGAATCTGGCTGTTTTGTTGGATGTCGTAGCGGTAGCTAGGAGGAACTTGAGGAAGCAATCGAGGAACTCGTCGGAGGCGGAGGCAACAAGGGCATAGACGAAGGAGACGACACGTTCAATAGAGGCAAGGCGCCTCTGGAAATCAATGAGAGGAGTTAGGGTTCTGGAGAAGGCGGAAAAGAAGACCGAAGAAGAGGATTTGGCTCAGAGGAGTGACATGAGCTTTCGGTTGTGGGTGGCGTATGATGTTCGAGCCTCATCGAGAATGGCCGCAATTTCAGCATCAATCGCTTCTAGATGAGTCGCGGAACCCTAATCTCCCAAATATAACAAAAGAGAGAAGTCGCAGTCCAGTAGGATGAGGGTTTTCACGATTGATTTGGCGATTTAGAAGCAAAGGAGAAGAAGTGCAGCGTGAAAGTGAAGACGCGGGGAGAGGAAGTGAAGAGGGAAAACGAGGGCAGAATATTAAATATTCCATACCGGTTTAAAGTTTTAGTCAGTATAAAAAATAAATTTTTATACCTATTTTTATTCTAACCGGTGTAGAAGTATTTTTTATACCGATTTTCAGTATAATCGGTGTAAAAGAAATTATCTTATTTACGATATTGCCATTACATCATTTTTTATACCTGATAAATTTGAACCGGTATAAATAGTAGCTATAAAAAGCATATTTTACACTAGTGATAATATTTCAATTGTACCTAAGACCATATTACATTTTTTTTATAAATCTTTAATAGTTTGATATATAGCTTGAAAATATTACTAAGAGACTTTTACACTAAAATTTAGTCCTTCTAACTTTCTTTAAAATAAAAATGTATGAGCTTTAAGAAAAAAATTATAAAGAAAATAAAATTTAGTTAACTTAATCATGACAACATTCAATTAACTCCAGATTTAAAAGGTTAAAATCACACGTAATTCAAACTGAATAAAAGAATACAATTAAATTTTGAGTTTATACTAAAAACTTGTTCAAATACATGAATTATTCAAAGAAATTATACAAGACTTGACTGAGACTTTATGGGAGGGATTAAATCCCTTTCTCGAAAATAAAAACTAAGAATTAAATCTTCTCCAATTGATAAACTGTTAGAGAGAGAAAAAAATTTTATGAGCATTTAGAAGTTAATGTTATAGTATAAATCAAGTGTTGACATGCATTGGCAGAAAAGATGCATTGCATATTTAACATGTTAGAGTAACTTGTTTTGAACTTCAATGGCATTTCTTCATATGCAAATGCTTAATTGTAGGCTTTTAAAATAGTAGTGACCCACCAATCAACAGTAAATAAATTTATTTTTTAAAAAGTTGATGCAAGAAACGGAAAGAATATATGATATTTAATTTATATACTTTTTGTTATTTATAAAAGAAAATGAATGCATAAGTATAATATCTGTATTTAAAAAGCAAATAAGAGGGTGTAGAAAGAATCAATACTAGGCTTGGGACTGAAGTATCTTAACTGGAAGTGGTGTAGAGTTGTCGAGACGCACGTGCATTTTACGTAAGAAAAAAAAATGGTCCTCTTGTTTTGTGATCCAAAACATCGATTTCTCCATTTATTATAATAATAATAAATCATTTCATTGATGAAAAGGATGAATGTGAATAGTTGTAATGTAACATATAACCAACATTCCACGCTGCAATCGAAAAATCAGAGGTACATATGATCATGATATTAACGTTTGAGTATATATCTTCGTCTTGCTTTCAACAATAACATGCAATTGATGCTCTTATACTCAAATATCACATGTTCACAATTACATTCCAATCTTTTTATTCCATCAGCGACCTTTATTTTTAAGATTCTTCAAATTATAAGGCTTCCACGTTTTAGGGAGTGATAGAGTGAAAATCTGAGTCTCGTGCTTTTTGGGTCAACGCAATCTTATCTTCTTCCTGTAACATTCATAAAACACGTGAACACAAAAACAGGACATTGGGATATTTTTTCCTGCACCCCCTTAAAAGCTTAAATCCCCAAACTATACCTCTTATTAAAATTATAATAAAAATCTCTATATTTCTTTATTATTTTCTGGATTATGTTTTTGGACCTGAAAATAACTTCCAGAGCACTTAATCTAGAATTATAAAAAATTATGTTTTGGATTAAGTGTTTTAGATTTTTTTTTCAGATCTGGAAATGATATCTGGAACCGTCGTTCTGAAAAACAGAAAGAAAGAAAAAGGGAGGTGCAGGAAGAAAAACTAAGGTGCAGAAAGAATGAGTCTTTCAGTGTGATAGTTTTGTTGTCCACATGTTGATATGGCCTCCTCCTTATTGCCTTGTTCTTTTGAGTGGATTTGAGGGAATTTGAGAGGATTTGAAGATAAAAATTTTTGTCGTTTATTTGAGTGAATTTGGAGGTAAATGAGAGTGAATTTGGAAATAAAATTTGTGAGAATTGTATTGACGTGACAAATTAAAAAAAATTATTTCCAAATGGGGACATAGTATTCTGGATCTAAATTTAAGAATCTCATTGCTACAATTGCAAATGGGGATCATCCCTACCCCATTGAACCACCACCATGTGAGGAATTACAACTTCAGTGGCCGAAGCTATTGCAACAAGAAGAAGATTGAGAACGAGACATGGCTCATCAACCACCAAGATTGGGAAAAAACCTTAACCCTAATTTCACTCTCCACCCTCGTCAAAATTGGGTTTCATTAAATAAATGACATTTCTTTAAGAATCCACCTCACTGTGCCTAAAGGGAATCCACGTGGGTAGTTAAATGCCATCTCAAACACTGTTTTACATACCTGGACTGTCTGTCGTTAACGATTTAAATGACGTTTGCAAAAAGGACCAAATTGAACAGATTTTACATTCTTTAGGACCACATTGAACAAAAAAAATAAACAGGGACCAGAACGAACACACTTGACCAAAATAGGGACCATCAGGGGTATTAAGCCTTCATATTTCTAACAATTAATTAAATTTGAGCTATAATTTATGTCTTCTTTGTGTTTGCGCACTTTAATTCCAATTAGGCTTCTTTAGAAAACAATAGTTCTTGTTTTCATTTATGAAATGAAATACAAGTTGTTTTGACATTGTTCAATAGTAACCTATTCTATCTAGTTCTATATTCAAGAAAAAAAATATATTCCTCATAAAAAAAAGCCAAAAGAAGGAGAATTAATACGAAGAAACAGACTAAAATCCAACAATTACTACTTGGACCTTCTTTCTTGGACACTTATAGTAGTAGACATTTTTTTAAGTTTTAATCCTTATCTTGCTTACTAAATAAATATAGAAAATATTAATCATATTCCTTAGTTTTATCTTACCTTTTCCAATCTACATTTCACAAGTCTTCTTTTGAGTGTCTACTTCTACTTTCAACTTGAATTTTGGTATGTAGTTTGTTAGCATTTGAAGTATTGTTGGGATAAACTTAAATTTTAGGATTTTATTAATAATATTGTTTAAATCTTATTTTATTAGTTTTAGGTCTAAAAATATTTAGTTTGATTTGATAGAGATAAAATACGGATTGGTAGTTATGATTTTCAGGTTATCTAGGTACAATATTATTTTATGATAGATTAAGCAGATTTTAGTTTTAAGATAGTTGATATTTTATTTTTAGTTTTTATTTTTATTTCCATAATATTATAAGTGTCACGGCTATTTAAAGTCCTTCAATTATCAATGAATAGTAGACTCGATTTTAGGAAAGTATCAGAGTGTGTAACGTGCGATTTTCTTAATAGTGGTATCAGAGTTTTATGCTCTAAGTACGAAGAGAGAGAAAAGAAAGAGAGGAGAGAATCAAACATCGTGAGACAAAAAGTGAGTGCTCACTAGTAAAAAAACTGTTTTTTAACTCGCATCATAGGCTTCGGTTTTCGCAGTGACATTTTCGTAGTTATGGCAAACTTATATGCCTCACTTGTCTGGGGACAGAAGCAATAGGACCGTTCGACTTCGGTTGTGCTACGAACCGAGGCAGTATGCCTTGCTAGACAGGTGACCTTTTCTGGAACCGAACGACCCAAGCACATTTTGTCCACTAATATGCCTCGGTTGTCTTGGGATAGAGGCAATAAGACCGTTCGACTTCGGTTGTGATAGGAGCCGAGGAAGTATTCCCTGCCAGACAAGTGACCTTTTCTGAAACTGAACGCACTACAGGAAATTCAATGATTACCGGCGGGCTATTAGCGACGACCCTTAGGCCTTCGGTAAACTTTGTTTACCGAAGGATTTTCAATGAGGGTCTGTAAAGTAGTACATAATTGGAGGATTTTGGCCTTCGGTAATCGACACGGGACATTACCGAAGGAACTTGGCCTTCGGTAAGTGGTTGGTGTATAAGAAAATTTTTCCCTCCCCCTCATTTCGTGAAAGCTCTTGTTCCCCCAATATTCAGAATCTCCCAACTCTTTCTTCCCCTAAGTCCTTCTCCCAACTCCCTGTACTGCTTGTGCACACTGTTCCCTCCACCATCATTGAGCTCCAGCCTCATCGTTCACTGAAGGAAGCCATCTTCGTCATTCGGCCGACCATTCCAAGAACGTCCTTGGAGCCATCTTCTCGAAGGGTCTTGGTCGTTGGCTACCGGTGTTCGCTTGCGTTAGCTGCCGGAGTTCGCCGCTCACATTATCATTAGGGCGAAAATCAGGTATTCCCTCTCACATTTTCATTTCGCATTCAAACACATTTGCCCTCCCTTCTCTGATTTCCCCAATCTAAGAATCGTCACAATTATTTGGTCCAAGGGCCGTAGGCGCGGGGTGCTGGAGTTTGCCTCCCTCCATTGTGCTTCAACCGCAACGTGAGCTCGTGAACCGCCATTGCAGTTCAATTGTGGCTCTGCAAACCTGTATTGGCCTGAACTTCACTTCCGGTTTGAGGACTCCTGTTCGGGACACTTCACTCGCGAGGTAATATTCCTTCGTTCCCCACCTGAAACCCTACAGATATGATATACATGTGTTGGAAATGTGGTGTGGTGTGTGATTCTGTATTGTTTTGATTATTGAATTGATGAATTTGTAATTGTATAATGAGAAACATGAGATTCTGTTCCATTTATCTTCTTTCATTTGATTTGCCTGATCTTGTTTCTGGTTTCTAGTTCTAAATAGGAATGTAGGTTAGTTATTGTGTTCTCATTCAAACAATCAAACATGAGACAACCATAAGCATAAAGAGTTTATTTATGAATGTACATATACCTTGAGGTGCTGCGGAACTCATAGAGCTTGCCACGGTTGGAAAAAATGATGAGGGCAACCTCAGCATCACAAAGGACTGAGAGCTCATATAGGCCTTGTTGAGCAAGCCATTTCTTCTCTTGGCAAATGTGACTTGCCTGTTGATTTGGTTCTTTATCCTCTTCAGTTAAACCCTCCCTCTTCCCATCTTTATTTTCTCTATCTACATCTCTTAAAAACACACACTCTTTCTTGCTCTGGAAACTCTCTTTCCTGTATTGGTTAATAGAAGATTGTGCTTTCTTAAATTGACTCTTTGCTTAGGGTACCGAAAGGGATAAAACAGTAGTGCAATAGTGGAAATAAAAGAGGAAACCTGAAAAAGGTTCCCTTACGTTTTTTTTTCATCTCCCTGCCGTATACCCTCCATAATATGTGTAATCAGCTTACTAACTTACCACAATTCGACACCTCAACTTTTTGTGTAAATGCTACACACATTTACTACTTCATTCAACTTTGTTTATGCTTCAATAGGAAATGTATATTGAGTTAGTAGGTTATCTTCACTAGCAAAATACCCTTTGATCTAAATGTTTGTTAAGTTGTATTCTATCTAATGTATATTCATTATATAATTGATTTTGGATTGTAAAGTTTGCAATTTGAGCAATTTGAGCATGTATGAATTGTCTATTTTGATGATAGCCTTGATGGGAAATAAATTGTTTAATTTGAGCATAGAAACTTATGTTGATGTTGTTTTAGTTTGCTGTTGATTGATCTATCTAAAACACTAAAGCCTTGATGGGAATCAGCATTTTCCCCTAAACCTAAACTTAAAATAACTCACAAAACTGAATAACAGTACAAAATGAGCATATAGGAGGAGAGGTTACTTGTTAAGTAACCCTACCGTTCAACCTTTCCAAAATAACTTTCTGTCAAAGTTATTCACTGTTTCCCCCTGAAATTGGCTTGCATAATACTCCCACATATGAAATAAGGAAAGACTGAGTAGAGGAATTGCCCATTATTGCAATATAGATGTCGTGATTGCACCAGATCAATGATAGAAGTGAATGTTAATGAGCCTATTTGGAAGTAGAAGCCCACCCTATAAGTTATTACAATGCTTGATGGTGCACTTTCACACTAAGAAGTGGAAACTAAGCTATTACAATGTTTGATGGTGCACTTGGAATTGCTTGAAAAGCATTGTTCCAAGCCACTTTAAGTTGAAAATGAACACAAAATGGAAAGAAATTACAAAGGTTCCGTGATACCAAGCCAAATTTACAATGCAATGTTGGTACAATGAAATAAAGCCAAGTGTGGCTGCTAGTTCAGATTGGTTGAAGACCAAATGTGATGTGTTTTTGCTGCTGAAATGGTTGCTGGACCAGCAATGTTAAAGTGCTCTTGGAGTCCAAGCTTGAAGCCCTTTAAACAACTCATCCACTTCCTAAGATGCTACCCCCTTGGAGCAAGTAATCTGAGGTAGAAACACTGCACCAAAACGTCACAACACCAAAGCAAACACCTAACCAGTCAACAAACAAATCAGCTGCTGCACCAGGATTTAATTTTCGCAGTACAGTTTTTGGCACAAATTTGAAGGCAAACAAGTTGAATTCAAGTGAATTTAAGCTTGGAATAACAGAAGGGACACAAAAGGAACCTAGTAGAGGCACTAGAACAGATTAAACAAGCAAGAAAAGACTCAAAACAGTGATGAAATTGTGTGCTTCGAAACTGTTTGATAAAATTCAAAACTGTTTGACAAAATGCCCCAAAGAACAGCAGATTTTGTGTTTCTGGTTTTTGACCTTTCAAATCTGGATTGTAGGGTTTAAATTGGTTTTTATGATTGCTATACACTTGGATAAGCATATAAATGTAATTGGAAACTTAAACCCAACTTTTGCCAATCCAAAAATGAAAATTAGAATATGGCTAATGCCAAACAACACAAAAAAAAATTCTGCACCAGAAATATGATTGAAAATTGGTGGTTTCAGTGTCAAAATTGATTGGCAGTGGTGCAAAGGCTTAAGTGAGACATCAAAAAAGTGTATATCATCATTGTGAGCATGTTTAAATTCTGAAACAGCAAAGAAACATTCTGCATCCGAAAATGAATGGTACACTTCCAATTTTAAGAAAAATTGATGGTTTAAATGGTGATTTGGCACATTGGCTGGAAAATGACCAAATGAACAGTATGCAGAAGTTTTAAATGGTCAAATAAACTGTTCCTAATGTTCACAATGCACAGAAATAAGGGGAGGCAGCATTTGGCAGTGCAAGTTGTTATTTATGCAGAATAAAAGCACCAAAACTGCACCAAAATGAGAAATGTAGGAAAAAAATTGGAAACTGCAGTGGTGAAAATGAACAGCAGTGATTCAAATGTTCAAATGCCACTTCAAACAAGTTTGTATCATCAAATGGAATATGTTGAAGCACTTAAACAGCCACAACAAAGTCCATATCAATTTTGACTGGTTTAGTTCCAAATTTAACCAAATTTGATGACTGAAACTATAATTTGATACAAAGGCTGAAAAATTACCATATGAACAGTAACAACAGCTTTCAAATGGCCAAATATACTTGCACAAACAGTCAATCAGCACAGAAACACATTGCAGCAACAATTGATAGTGGTAGTTCCCAAAAATGTAGAAAAATATACTAAAAATTGTTGCAGCATGAAGAAAATAGCAAGTTCAAAGTTGGATGGATCAACAAACATGCAAGGAAGGTCCTAAGCAACTACATTTAGCTTCAGAAATTGAGCTAGGGAAATAGCACATGGCCTAAGACACACAATGACAGCAGCACGGTGCAAAGCTGGATTAAAACAGTGACATATGTAAAACAGATTTTGGAATCAACTCAACCATTCATTTTTCAATTCTGTGATTGATTGGAGTTGCTATCACTTGAGACATGCTTAAAATCATAAAGAAACTTGTCTCAAGCTTTAGACACAACAAAACTGAGCAGAAACAATATTGACCATAGCAGACCAGAAATTGAATTGGAGAATTGTGAAACAAAGACAGCACAAGCTACTAAAAGTAGGCAACTCAGGTATGCATTTTGCATTTTAGTAATTACCAAAGGCTTTTGCCCTTCGGTAAATACCCACGTTAGGTAATTACCGAAGGCTTTTGCCCTTCGGAAATTACCGAAGGCTTTTGGCCCTCGGTAAATACCGAAGGCTTTTGGCCCTCGGTAAATACCGAAGGCTTTTGGCCCTCGGTAAAAGCCCTCGGTAATTGTTAGCGACAAGTGATTTACCGAGGGCTCATTGGCCGTCGATAAGCCGTTTGTAAATATCCTTTTCCGACGATTTATGGCATTTTCCGAGGGTTTTTGGCCTTCGGTAATGCCCTTCTTTTTGGTAGTGACGACCTAAACACATTTTGTCCACTAATGTATGCCTCAGTTTTCTAGGGGACAGAGGCAATAAGACCGTTCGACTTCGGTTCTACTATGAATCGAAGCAGTATGTCCTCCCTATATGCCTCGGTTTAGGCGTGAAGCGAGGCCTTATAGTCCCGTTCAGCTTTAGTTTTTTACTTAACCGAGGTAATAGCCCTTGTGTAAGTTCAAATTCAGAACCCTAAACGAAAACGCATTTTCTCGCATAGTGTTCTTCTTCTTCCCTTTCGCACCTCCAAGTCGTGCATCCAACCCGGCTGGAGGCTTCCTTTCTCTTCTCTGTTCCGATTCGTCTTGCTTCAAATCGTGCATCCAACCTAGCCTAGGGTTCTTCATCGCGCGGACAACCTAAGGTTATTGTCTCTCCGTTCTGATTCACGACAAAGGAGGAAGCTTCCTTCCTTCCCATTTTTTTGATTTCGATTGAGTTGTTTTCTGTTTGATTGATTCTCTACAGAAGGGGTGGTGTTGATTGATTCTCTACAGGAGTGGTGATGGGACTGCGCCGTTCTTGTTCTTGTAGTGATTTGGAGTTTGCATTTCGTCTTGGGGCTTGATTTTCTAGGTTGGTATTGCAGACAGGGGAAAGAACGACGACAACGCGGCTAGGGTGTGGTGTGGGCGCGACAAGAATATTGCGATGGCAACGAAAGAACGACGATGCCTCGGCTAGGGCTTGGCGAGGGCTCTAACCGCTCCGTTATCTATATGAACCGTTCGGTTCAGTAGGTATTGAGGACTGAAATAAAAATAAAAATAAAACACGCTACTACCTCGGTTACCTAAGAATCGAGGCAAAATCCTACCCTTTTTTGCCTCTATTCATAACCGAGGCAAAAAGCCTACCCCTTTTTGCCTCGCCTGTTGTTAAGACCTCGACAAGTGTACCGAATCGTATCAAGTAATAATATTTGGTAAGACCAAGTATCATTTCCCAAGAGACTTACAACACTAAATAGTCATGTAATTACTTAACTAATTAAGACTTTGAAGAACAATATTAAAGTTTTGAATGCAAAGACAAGAAAGTAAATATGAATGTACTTTTGATCAATTGAAGAAAAAAACAAAGATGAATGGATGATATTGAAAATATGAGATGAATATGTTGTTGGGGTTTAGATTTCAACTACTTTACTCTCATGCATATATGAATTCATCTTCTTCATTAATGTTAATATCACTTTCTAAATTACTTAAAACCCGATGTCTCGGAGAAGAAAGCCTATCGTTAATTACTAGATCACAATATCTTGTATCCCTAATAATTAATTATGCATTACGATTAGAAGCTTAAGATAACCAAAACTCATCCCCATCCCTGAGCAATACTGCTTTTGGGAGAAATTCTCCAGATCTAGGTTTTCCCGTATGTGTCCATATCACGAAAACCAATAATCATGTCATGAACGAGTTAAATATAACAAGTGTAGAGAAAAGAAGAATAACCCTAAAAATTAGTGAAAGAAGCAAATATCATTTAAAACCAATTCAAATACATGAGAGTTCATAAGGTTACATCATCCCCCAACAACAAATTGAATTTAGTTCCCCTTGTCATGGAGAAACTAGATGAGCAATGGAATGAGAATGAAAGATATACCCTAAAAACTGAAGATGAGAGCTTCCGCATCCACTTCTTCCTCCAAAGAGTTGAAAAAGTCTGAATTTGTGTCACTTCTGTCAAAAGGTACTCCCTCTAGGATGTCCAAGTCCTTATGTACATCTGAATTGAATCATGGGCCAACGTTGACACCGCTCAGCGCCCCAACTTAGGGCCCTAGGCGAGATTGCTAGAGGAGTGACGCTCAGCGCCCCAGGAAGGGCGCCCAGGCATGAAACGTTACATGAAGACTAGTGCTCAACATCCATGAAAGGGCGCTCAGTAGGGATGGCAATAGAATTCGCGTCCGCAGATATCCACGGATAAAATCCGCGACGGATAGTTGTACCTGCGGATATTTACTACCCACGGCTTGTTGATGAACAAATCTTAGATCCCCGAAAATGGAGTCAAGAACTTGTTAACCCTCGGCAAGTGTAACCGAATCGTATCAAGTAATAAACCTGATAAGACCAAGTATCATTCTCCCAAATGACTCACGGCCTAGACAATTATGTGATTTATTGATGAATTAAGACTTGGGAATAAATTATTGTAAGTTCAAATGCAATAGACTGAAAAGTAAATATGTATGCATGTGATGATCAATGGGCAAGAAGAAACAAAACACGTGAATTGAAATATATGGGTGAATATGTTGTTGGGGTTTATCAATTTCATCCTATCCACTCTCTTGTATTTAGGAATTCATCATTCTTTTCATTAATGTTAATGCCACTTTCTAAATTACTTAAAACCCGATGTCTCGGTGAAGAAAGACTAATCATAATTACTAGTTTACAATGTCTTGTCTCCCTAGCAATTAATCATGCATTATAGTGAACAGAAGCTTAAAGGCAACCAATTATCATACTCCTATGTCTAGGTTGGTAATATATTGATGGGAGAGATTTCCCAGATCTAGATTTCCCCGTATGTGTCCGTATCGACAAAACCAATGATCATGACATTGAATGAGTTAAGCAATGCATGTTTTTTGAAAAGAGGAAAAACCCTAACTATTAATGAAAGAAAGCATGTATCATAAAAATGATCTTGAAGAACAAATTCCATACAAGAGAGTTTCTAAGGATTTACATTGATTCCCCAACAACAAAATAAGTTTAGTTCACCATATTCATGGTGAAACTAGATCAAATACAATGGAAAAATGAAGGAATGAAAGAGATAGAAAAACCCGAGAAAGAGAAGAGGAGAGCCGTCACCATCTCCAATTCTACCCCCAAGAGGTGAAAAGTGTGTTTATGCTTTGTTCCAGCCAAAGATACAAACCCTAGAATGTCCTAAAGCTTATATACTATTCTAAAAAATACAGAAAAGTAGGCCTAAGCCCAGAAAAGTGCCGCTCAGCGATAAATACCGCTCAGCGGTACTAGCGCGTGACACTTCTTCCCCTCAACGGTGCCAACGGGTACTGAAAAGTGCCACTCAGCGGTAATTGGCGCTGAGCTGTACTTGCTGATTATCTTCTTTTGCACTTTTTGTGTCCTTTTCTGATTCCATCTCTATCCCTTTTCGCTTCTTTCATCAATTTCATCTAAAAACCTGCAAAAACAAGGAAATCAAGCATAAAACCTGTCCAACCTTGTTATTTCCAACAATTCAACAAAATCATGAGTTCAAGCTAATTTCTAAGTCATAAAGGTTGTAATTGAAGTCAATTTTAAGTATAAAAATAATAGTTTTTCAACTGTTATTAGTTGCGGGTAGCAGATGTTTTAATACCTGCTTATAAACGGGTCGGGTGCGGGTATTATACTGTCCGTACCCGCGGATATCCGCTACCCGCAAAATATAAAAATAAAATTTTAATTTATATTTTATTAAGTTAAATTTAATTAAAGTTAACATTAATTTATATTTTATAAGGTTAAATATATTTAAAATTAAATTTTAATTTATATTTAATTTAATATATATTATATTTTATATATTTTTTGTAATTTTATTTAAGTTTTATTATAATATTTTATAAAAATATATTTTTTTAAATAATTGCGGGTATCCGCGGGTATCCATGGATATCCGCGGGTTTTAAAATATCTGCGGGTATTTTTTAAGCGGTTATCCGTGCAGGTAGCGGGTGGATTTTTTTTTGTTGGGTCGGGTTGCGGGTAGGCACTATCCGTGTCCAACCCGACCCGTTGCCATCCCTAGTGCTCAGGCATGATTACGAGACTCTTGGGCTGAGGGCGCTAGAAAAGGGCGCCCAAGTGTCTTGCGACCTTCTGCAGCCTTCTCTTTTGGTGCTCTTTCTGTCCTTTTTGAGTTCAAACTTCTTGACAATTTAACTCCTCGTCCAATTCATCCCAGTTTCCTACAAAATCAAGGGAATTTAGTGATAAAATCTTCAAGTACAACCTCAACTCTCTTATTCAACAAAATAAGCTAAAAACAAAAGAACAAGCAAGTTCCTAAGTCAAAAAGGGTTCTTTTATTATCAAAATTTAATCCCAAATAATGGTGAAATCAACCGTTATCACAACCCCAAACTTGAAACTTTGCTTGTCCTCAAGCAAAACAACATGTGACTCAGCCTAAACAACAGTTGAATGGTTCAACATATCACATAGCACTTTCTTCTAAGACAAGTAATCACTCATAACTGCTTATCATAAAAATATCAGTCAAGATGCATTGATGCTTTAGCCAAACAAGCTCAACTATGGTGCTCACATATTCACAATATATAACAGATGAAAACTTATAAATGATCAACAACCAAGAAAGAATGTTATCCTATAGTGCATGGAACTATTCCTCACCAAAAGACAGTGTTTCACTCAAGCACTCAAAAGTGTTTCACTCAAGTACTCAAAAGTATTTCCCTCAAACTTACAAGTGTATAGTGAGGTGACACTCTTACACTCTACCATCACAATGTCACATGAATCAATTTTTGCCTTTCATTTAACCACATATCAAACATGCTCACAAGCAAATTATCATCACAAGGACTTTTTGTGGCTTGTATTGAGGCTGGGCTAAGAAGAAAATTGGTTTTTCTAGACAACAAAGTTCCTTGAGTTAAGAGAGTGCACAATTCATTTATTCACATAACAATCAACTCTCTTTCTTCTTTTATGTGAGAAACCAATCTTCAATTCATTCCCAACTTTCCTTTCATTGAGCTTAACCTTTTCTTCTCTTCTCTTTTCTTTTTCTTTTGCTTTTTGCTTTCGCTCAATGCTCTTTAATGAATTTGAAAAAGTTCTTTCCGGTTTCTCACAACCCCAAACTTGAACCATTCTCCATTACCACATAAACACACTCTACTTAACTCAAGGCAAGGATTCCAAAAAGGTTTTTTTCAAATTTCAAATATAGGCTCAAAGTTCAAAGGGTAAAGAGAAACATTGTTCTTTGTGAGGTTCACCTATTTACATTGGCTCAAAGGGAGAAGAAAACATGGCCTTGATCATGTGTAACAAGCAAGCAAGTGGTTCAATCATAGAAAATTAGGCAAAATCAATCATGCTTCCAAAGTAATAGCATTCAATCAATCAGAGACTCTGTAGTCCAAACTCTCACAGGTTCAATCAAGTTCCACAATGCAATAACATCCTACCCAACAAATTAATCACAATTGAAATCATGCATCAGTTTCTAATAATCATGAGTAACCACCTGTATGTAAGACTAGACCATGCATCATCTCAACATCAATCAACACAATAAAGCAGCACAAGATACATTACTCATCACAAACACATTAGTCAAACCATTCAAGCACAACTCATTAGGCCAAGTATAGTACATATTAACCACTTTCAAAGTTCACAATTTCATAATAATAAAGAAAAAGAAAGAAAAAAATCCTTTTAGAATAGTATCCATCAGCAGATGCTATCCAGCATCCATCAGTAGATGCTTTCCTTCATATCTAGCATCCATCAGTAGATGCTCTCCAGCAAATCAACCTCTACTGTCATCATAATCATGATCATCATCGTCTTCCTCTTCTTCTTCTTCCTCTTCATCTTCATCTTCCTCCTCCTCCTCATCTTCAGCATCCTCCTCCATAGCAACTGCTCCAAATGCTCCAGCTCTTCCACTAGCCTGAGTTGGATCTATAGACCATGCAACATGGGCCATGAAGTCCTCCTAAGAGATGAATTGTCTCTCGAGAAAGGCAGAAGTCAGGGTCATTAGTAACGCTTGTTCTCCTCTATACAATGCCTCAATCCTAGACTTCATTAGAGACATATACATGTCTCTCATCTAGAAAAGAGTAGCATCCTAGGCCTGATCCTACTGAGCCTGCTGTGGTGCTCTCCTATGAGGCCTAGGAGGTTGTGGTGCTGACATAGGGATTCCTGCCTCCTCAAGCATGCAATATTAGGTGTAATAGGAGGCATCAATCTCCTTCCTTGGACATTCAAATGGAGGTGTGGAGGTATTCACCCCTGTAAGCTCACACAAGTGAGTAATAAGAGAAGGGTGCCCCAAAGGTGATTTATTGCTCATAGCATGGGCACACTGCTTGATCTCATCTGCTATTACCTGCTCCACATTAATATTTAAACCTCTTAGGACACAGTAGAGGAAGATTGCTTTGTTTGTGGTGATGTTTGATACATGTGAACAAGGTTGGATATTGGCATGAGTGGATGTCATCCAATATTTTGCCAAAGGAGTTAACTAGGACCTCCTAATATGAATTCGCGTGGCATTCCTATTCCTTTGAAACTGGCCACCTGACATGCATAAATTCCCCTTCACATCAGCATAATTAACATCCTCATCTAATGCTAGAGCAAACTAACACTGATCCCCTGTCCATTCATTACCAAGAAACCTATTGATTGTGACAACACCATAGGGTATTCTTTTTCCCCTCACATAGCTTATATGTGCCTCATGAGTAGCACCACCGAATGTCCTTGCATTCGTATAAAACTCCTTCACCACAGTTATGTTGGCAGGTGATGGATAAGAAGTTATGTTCTCCAACTTCCTTCTTTCAAGCTCCCTCTCAAACTCAGGTGCCATGGTAGGTATTAATTCCACCTTTCTCTCCATCAACAGCCTCCTATTTTGCACTTTCTGAAAATGCCTCTCATGCATGTGCGAGAGGAACTTGTTAGAATATATTTGATCTTTCCTCTTCTGTCCTTTGTTTGTCTTGGAGGCACTGGTCTTAATACGCTTACCAGAGGATGAAGCCATATCTGCACCACAATCAAACACAATACATTCCATTAATGAGTCATATATAATATCAATCCATTCAACACATACTCACTAATGCATACAACCATGCTTTCTATTGCTCATAACATAATTCATACTCTCAACATAACACATCAAACATAAGCATCTTAAATTTAAAGCACTAATCAACATCAAAACCTTTTCTCCAACGCGGAGGGCCAATCAGGGGGCCCTCAGCGGCACCTGCACACAATCAAACCACCAAAACAAAAAACAAACACCATGCACCAGCCACACTCGCGCTGAGCGCCCCCTAGAGGGCCCTCAGCGCCATACCAAAAAATGAAACATGACCATTTGGCATTTTTCTCCTTCAATGCAGGGCTTTCCACCATTTATTTTCTACAATATACCCTCTCCAACAGTTTAACCAGCAGATTCAACAACACATCATGCATAAACATAAAAAATCAAAGCTTTCAAGAGTAAAAATTGAAAATCCAAGATGTTTACTTGAGTGGAAATCAAAGCTTTCAAAAGATACCCAAAGAACTTGTGAAAACTTAGGGCTTTTATGGACATTAGCAACAGGACATCAAAAACCCCAAACTTGATGGATGAAATGAAGTAAAGAGAGTGGAAATGGTGATTTTGAGTGATGGGATGAAAGGGGAAAGTGATAGAGAACCCTAGGCAAATGTCTTAGGTGGCTGGAAAGTGTGGGAGTGAGAAATGAGGGTAAAATCACGCCCTTTAGGGTTAAAAGAATGGGTTGGGCCTAATGACACTAAGCTTTAAAAGCCCAAAGTGTCCAAACAGCGTCATTGGCGTTGAGCGCCCCTCAGAAAGGCGCTGGGCGCGATGCGGTGGTTATTCTAACCTCTTTTCTTGCTTGCCCTAAGTGTTTTTTGGTAGAGGCCCTTAGTTTCAACCCCTAATTTTTTTTAAATATTTGCCCCTTCAAAACTTTCCACTTTCCAACTCAAGCTTAACATCTCACACTTAAAATAATTAACTCTCGATGCACATCATAACCATACATTCACAAAAACATCCCTAATGCACTAAATCTTATCACACAATAACAAACACACCAAACCAAACAAAAATAAAAGTTTTCATAAACACTGGGTTGGCTCCCAGCAAGTGCTTGTTTAACGTCACGAGCGTGACGCCATAATGCTCACTTTGAAACTTTGATGTTGGTGTTCCTCTTGCTTTCATCACACCAACTTATCTTCAACAACTTTCGGTCCACCTTCTTGACTCTTCTAGAATATGGAGCTTCAATCTCAATAACTCCATTCACTTTAACCTTCTTCATAACCCATAACATGTTCCTGTACTTGACTGGTTTGTCGGATTTGAATTCTTCATCTTCACACTTCAAGTCTTGGTGAACTATCTTCTCTTTAATCTCCTTCTCCTTTTCCTCTACTTGTGACAAGAAACAATTCTTACCTCCCTTGACTGAGTCAACAGCTTGCTCAGATACACTAGTCTTTATCAAATTTTCATCTGTAGCTGTTGGACTAGTCTTCTTCACTTGAATCAGTTGCTCATCAATAAAGACATTGAAAGTCACCTTTTCATCTTGGTCTTTAAGCATTAGAACTCCATCATCTAAATTGATGAAAACCTTAGCTGTTTTCATGAATGGCCTTCCAAGAATGATAGGAATCTTCAAATCTTCCCCCATCTCCATCACTACAAAATCCACCGGGAATTTAAGTTTGTCAACTTGAACCACAACATCTTCCACTACACCATAGGGATTCTTGGTAGATCTATCCGCCATTTGCAACATCATCTTGGTAGGTTTAACCTCAAGATCACCAATCTTCTTTAGCACAGATAAGGGCATCAATTTGATGCTAGCCCCTAAATCAATTAAAGCTTTTCCTACATCACAATCCCCAATAGTGCAAGGGATATTAAAACTTTTCGGATCTTTGACTTTAGGAGGAAGTGTCTTCTGCAAAATCACACTACAATTTCCCTGTACTTCAATTGTTCCTTCATCTAAATATTTCTTCTTTTTTAGGGACTTCTTCAAAAATTTTGCATACGTAAGGATTTGGTGCAATGCCTTAGTCAATGGAATAGTAATCCCCAATTTTTTGAACATCTCCTTAAAACACCCTAATTGTCTCTCTTTTTCCTTTCTAGAGAAATCTTTAGGGTAAGGAAGAGCTTTCTCAATTGTTCTCTCTTTTCTCTCGCCCTCTTTTTCTTCTTTTCTTTCTCCCTTTTCTTTCTTCTTAACCTCACTTTTTCTCTCTTCTTCTTCTTTTTCACTCAACTCAATTTTTTCTTTTCTCTCAATTTTTCGCTCTTCCAACCTCTCACTTATGCTCATAATAGAATTATACTCCTCTTTAGGGTTAACTTCAGTATTAGCCCCAAACTGCTTTTCTGATTTCACCTCCAAATTTTTAGCTAGTTGGCCACCTGTATCTCCAAATTCCTTATAGCAGCTTCAGTGCTTTTATGATTGAAGATAGACACTTGCATGAACTATTGGAGTATCTCTTCTAGTTTTGCAGTTCTTTCATATAATGAGGGTTGTTGTTGCCATTGTTGTTGTTATGATCTATTGAATTGTCCAGCTTGCCCTTGACTCATACTTGGGTAAGGTTTCCATCCTTGGTTGTAATTACCTGGACGAAATTGATTACCTTGACCCATAAAATTGACTTCCTCTTGGGTAACTTCTAGCATAGCGCATTGTTAGCTACAAAACCAACGACAAGTGCACCGGTCGAAGCGTAGCAAGTGATAAATATCGTTCTCTCCCAAGGGACTTATGCAAGACTTGACAACTCTTCCTTCCATAACTCAATTAGACATCAAAGTGTACAAAAAACACAAGAAACTCTTTTAGGTATTTTTATCAAACACTTGGTGTGCAAGGAATTTAACATACAGTATTTACAATTTGTTAAGACTAGAATTCATCCATTTCATTCTCATGCATTCACAAACATGTACATTCCATCCAATAAGTGTTCAATTTCAATTCTAGGTTTAATTCATATTTCTCAATACATCAAGAACCAAAATTCATGCATGGATGATCAATCCAAAGCAAGCATATAAATCAAATACTAACATGGATTGGAAAATCATATAGCATTAACATCACAAAATACATAAGAATTCCATGTTTTACAACTAATCTCAACAAATAGGAAAAGCCCTCCATGGTGGAGAACTTAGGGTTCTACAAAATTGAAGAGATAGGGAAGAAATTGGAACCAAAGAGAGGATGCACAGCCTTTCCCAAGGTTTTTGGCAGCTGCTCCATGCTCCATTTGCGCCTCCCCTTCGCATCTCCATCTCCAATTTGTGACCCATCTTCTTCCTCAACCCAAAACGGGCAAAATCACCATTGATGAAGCTTGAAGACCCAAGGAGGAGTGGGAGAGCTTCCTAAAACCCCAAACACCCTCCAAGGGCCTTTCCCAATCTCTCTAGGTGAAGAATGAAGTGTAGGAGGAGAAGAATGCTCAAAAAATCGCAAGACCCATGTTTAAATAACCCATTTTGACACATCAGCACTGTCCGCACTCAACCCCCTTCCTGGGGCGCCCGGCACGAGAGTTGCGCGAAGACTGATGCCCAGCGCCCTTCCTGGGGCACCCGGCTCGAGCACACCAGAAATCAGCTTCTGTGCAGGTGACGCTCAGCCCCTCTAAACCAAGGAGGTCCGACCTGATTTTTCTGCACTACATCTTTTTCACTTTTTCTGCAGATTTGATTGCTCCAAAGGCATCCAACATGGGTATTTGCTTCAAATTGATCTTTTATTGTCCCAAAATGTTCTCTTGAGTTCTTGCTTATTTTCCTCCACTAGAATTTCTTCCTATTCATTTATTTCACACACTCAAATAAAGAGATTAAAGGTAAAAACAAGCATATACTAAATAAAATACAAGAAAACTAGAAAACACACTAAACTTGAGGATAAAACAAGGTAAAAGTTATGAAGGAGTTGATTTATTCACATAATATATACACAAAAACACGTAAAATTAACCGTTATCGCTCCCCCGCACTTAAAACCTTGCTTGTCCTCAGGCAAAAGGTAACTTGCCAAGAAAAACATCTACTCAACAATGGTCAAATAACTAGAAAGCAAGTTCACACAATTAAATCGAATAACATTCGTGAATGTTCTTCTTTCATCATCAATCCAAAGAGAATATGTGTAACATTGTAAATCCTTAGCTTTGGTGCTCACAATGCAAATATTAAATGAATAAATGTACATGCTTTATGAGAGATTAACAACCATGGCAAACATGTTTTCATTGATCAACCAAAGGAACCAATCCTCACTAGAGAAAGTGTTTTCACTTAAGCACACTAGAGTATAAGGGTGTGTCATTCTCTCATCTACCTCTAATAGCACACAATTTGACTTTGCTTTTCATTTCGAGAGCCAAGAATTATCAAAGCATACAAACACAACAAGGGCTTATTTGATGTTGGGACAAGGCAAGAAAGGAAATTCGTTTTTCTAGGTAGTATGAACGCGCAAAGAGAGCAATCACAACATTTTTACAGTTCTATCATTATAAGAGTAGTTAATCTTGCTATCTTGGAAGAAGAACATGGGTTGTTAAAGAAGAAGGAGAAGACTTAGACAGAAAATTTAAAGAAAGGATCAATAAAAAACAAAGAAAAATAGGAGAAGAAAAAGATAGAAAGAGAAGAAAGACAAAACAAAGAAAATTAAATTAAAAAAAAGGAAAAAATATAATTGTAAGAAGAGAATTAATCATAAAATCTTCTCATAAATAATTGAGAAAGAATCATTAGAAAAAAATAACCAAACTTTGAATTCTTTTTTTCTATTTCAAATAAATCAAACACTTCTTCTAAATTGAACTTTTTATTTTTTTGCCTAGAAAAACTATAATTATCAAGAAACCATTACAATAATTGAATTGAGAGTTAAAAATCATAAAAAATATTCTTAATAACAATGCTTAGTTTTCTTCGTCTGATAAAAGTATCATGTACATTAAAAGGATTCTTTTTCTCTTATAGCATAATTCATTTTTTTATTTACCTTAATAACACATTGTAGCGTAAGACCCTCAAAATTCAAGTATTGGATATAGTATAGGGTTTTAAATAATGATACTCCATTATTTTATTTCAAAAATATCAATAGTATAAATGGAATTTATTAATCAAGAGTTTCATTATCTAAGAAACTTTTTCTCTTTAAAACTTCTTTCTTAAAATTTCCTCTCCCTTTTCTCTAGAAACCCTAACTCCCTACTCATCTATAGGAAGATTAGAGACCGCCTGAGGGATCCTTGAGACGAGATCTTCATTTCTAGCCGATTGGTTTCAACTATAGGGTAAGTTTGTTTCTACCCTTCTTCCTTAAATTTTGGGTATCTTTGCATGTAGGGTTTTCTTTACTCTTTTGGAGTTTGAGTATTTCCTAAGAGTCTCTATTGATCAGTGGTATGGAGGGTATACTTTGATTAAGTTGTCATGACTTGTAGGAAAAATTACAAATCTCTAAACCGTAGGAGGAATTTTAGAGTTCTTAAAATTTTCAGAGCGTCAACCAAGTAAGGGGAAACTAGTTTGTTGGGTATGGATTTGGTATGCATGTGATACTTGATGTTTGTATGATGATGTTATGATTGATTTAAGAACTTTAATTGAATCGTGATACTAGTTATGTTGGGTGCTTGAAAATAGTGGTATGTTGAATTGAAAACTGATGCATGTAGGTGTTTGGTTTGCTGTTAAAGTTCGTTTATTAATGAATTTGTAAATGTTCATTTAGTGAGTTTGAGCTGATGTGTTGTTACAGAACTTGGGTATGGAATAAGATAGAAGAAGAGTGAGTTTTGGGCATAAAATTGAGAGTTTTAACAGGTAAGATTTTAAGATCATGGTTATAGGGAAAGTTTGCAGTTTTTAGGAACTGTCTTGGGGCCATTTAGGGCCTGGTCAGTCTCTTATTGTACGAAAGTCTAGTAGATCATCTGGGTAAGAGATCGTCTAGTAAGGGGTCATTTGGTAAAAGATCGTCTGGTGAGGAGTCATCTAGTAAGAGATCGTCTGGTAAGGGATCATCTGGTAAGGGTCGTTTAGAAAAAGATCGTCTTGAAAGAATAGTCTGGTGAGGAGTTGTCTAGCAGAAACTAAGTTGTGGGGAATCTCGAATTTAAGGTTTCGAACATCCGTTTTAGACGTTCTTTAGGTTGTTTTGGGGTTTTTTCACCCTTTCGGAGTTGTTGGTGAAGGTTTAAGGTTATTTTCTGTGTCCAGTATGGGCATCAAACAACTCTGAAGAAAACTGTGTTATTGTGTGATTATTATTTCCACATTATTATAAATGAATTTTTATTCTTGAAATACTTTGAGTATGTGACGTTTATAATTATCTTTGTGAATGGAAATTTGTGGAAAAAGAGTCTCAAGGAGGAACTTCTTATTGATGGTTATTATGTGTTGTGTGTATAAACTTATGGAGCTTTGCACTGAAGTTTATCCTGACACTCTAATGATCATTCATTCTCAAGTAGAGAGGGGTGAGACATGTGGTGAGAGTAGCAGGATGTCCTTGTCTAGTGGTCTTTTTTTAGCCAAAGACATCTGCTAAGGGACTAACATTGTGCGTGGTAGCATCGGGTAGGCTAGTTGTATTACCACTACAAGTGTATAAACTATCATAGTTCGACATTCATACAATATCCTAATGAGTCAAGTTTAGGTGGATTAGGTGTATAACATGTGTGCTTAATTTTGCTTGGAATTTCATTATTGGTATTGATGTATTAGTTATTCTAAGGTATTTTTGTTTCCACTAGCTTACACTTTTGTTTGTGTCTCATTGTATGTTCTCGTGCTCTGTGATCTTGGTGATAATCATCTTATGGGTGTGAGCAGAGGGTGATGAGATATTTGTGGAGTAGGTGTTGGACGGAGGGACGATGAATGTTTAGTCTTCTATAGACTAATTTCTAGAAATATAGTTTGGTTCTAAGTTGGACTGTACGAAGTTAACTTTATAGTTATCTTTTTGTATAACTATGATGAAACTTCTTTTTCTCGTTTTGTCGATTGTTCTATTTTATTAATTATGTTATAACTCTTATATAGTTTAATAGTATATATTGGGATGTTTCAATAGCCAATATTTACATGAATAACACAATTTTGTAAGAGGTTAGAATTTGGTTTTTGAAAAATTGAATTCTGACTTTTTATTTCAATAATTTTTGTCAAAAAATATATTAGAATTCGAATTCCAAAAACTCGAGTTTTGTTTTTGTTTTTTAATGATTTTTTCGAAAATGTGTTGAACTTCATTCACGGTATTTTATAACCATTGAAGATCTACACGATTTTCGAAAACTATTGAAGGTTAAAAAAGATTTAAAAGTTTTTGAAGGCCAAAACGATATTTGAAAACCGTTGAAGACTGTGTCAATGGTTTTCAAAAACTGTTAAAATATTTTTTTAATTTTATTTTTTAATTTCAATACTAATAAATAATTCATTTATTTTAATATTTTAATATAATATTTTAAATAAAACCAAATTAAATTAATTTTATTATAAAATTTAAAAAATATTTAATTTATTTTAATATAATATAATAATATTAAAATAATATCATAATAATATTGAAATAAACTAAATATTTTTTAAATTTTACAATAAAAATAATTTAAATTTTTATTAAATTTTAAAAAATTATATTACCATAAGTTAATTATTTATTAAATTTTCAATTAAAAAACAAATTTAAACAGATATGTTAAAGAGTTTCGAAAACTCTTTAACATTGTTTTAAAATTTTATTTTTAAATTAAAATTAATAAATAAAAAACTTATTTCAGTATTCTAATATGAATTAATATCTTATAATATATTAAATCAAATTTTATATTATTATTAATATTTTAAATTTAATTATTATTATCATTGTTTTCATAATAACTATTAAAATAATAAAATTTATGAAACTATATTAAAATAACCTAAATATTTCTTAAATTTTATATTAAAAATAATTTCAAAGATTTGTTAAATTCCAAAATACTTATACTAATATATTATAATAAAACAATTATATATTAAAACGGAAAAATATGTTAAACATTTAATTTAAAAAATTGTGTTAAAATATTAAAATAAATTAAATATATAATAAAATTAAAATTTAAAAGATATAACGGTTCTCAAAAACCGTGTAACATAAGTTTTTAAATTACAGTTTTTAATTTAAATTTTAATAGATAATTCATTTTTAATATTTTAATATAATTTTTTGAAGTTAACAATTAAATTTTTTTATAAATTTTAAAAATATTTACTTTATTTTAATATAATTTAATATATTTTATCATTTTAATAATTATTATGATAATTATAATTGTGAAAACATAGAAAATGGTATTTTAAAAGTGATGTTTTAATTTTAAAAATTTTGAATATAAAAGGAATTATGATAAACGAGTTTCATTATTTTGAAACACACAATCTCTCTAAAAACTACTTTTGCTAGAGTCTTTTGCCTTTTCTCTAAGGGTTTTTACATCATGTTCATCTGTTTGAAGATCGAAGATCGTCCGTGTGATCCTCGTGGTGAGATCTTTAAGTCTACTCGATTAGTTTCTCAAAAAGAATAAGTTAGTTTTCTACTCTTTTCTTTAGTTTCACATTTTTCAATGCATGTGGGGGTTTTCTCTATCGCATATGTATGGTCTGAGCTTTTTCTTCTCTACTGATCAGTGGCTCTAATGGCATCCCCTGATCATGTTTTCATTGTCTATAGATGTTATTTGGTTTCTTGGAGCTGAGGGAGCATAGTAGGGGTCTCTAGAGCTGGTTGGAGTTTCTAAAAGGTAAGGGAAAATAAATGTTTGACTTTGCTTTAAATTATGTTTGTGGTATGAATTTAATATCTATATGAATTAAATGTAATTTTAACTATTGTTTTAGTACTCTTTGTGTTTGGATAATAATTACTGATAATATCATATATGTATATTTTGAATGATATAATTTTAATATTTGGTGTTGTCATAATTGCATGGATTGAAACTCAATTAATGATTGTTTTTGGAAGGAATGTTTATTGGATGAGTAGTTATTAAATACCTAAATTTTGTGGTTGAAAAAAAGGGGTTTTAATAGGCAAGTTTGTGAGATAGAGGGTGGATTGGGAAATCTGATGTTTCGTGCTTGGTTACGTGTTAATTGTGACTTGTTAGAACCTTCAGTTAATAAAAATATGATAGGTAAATTGTATAGTGGTTTTGGTAGGTTTTAGGTTCAATCTCAAAGGTTTTGATAGGTGAAAATATAAAGGAAGCAAGTTTATTATGAAACTGAATGTTTAGGACTATCTTTGGGTGATTTAAAATTGTTTTGAACTTTGAGAATGGTAGGAATCTGATGCAAGGATATTTGATAATTGATAGGTTGATTTTAGCTTGGCTTGGAGCTAGTTTTAAGGATTTTGACTAGTGAGATTCTAAATTAGAGTGTCTGGGTTAAAAGGAATGTTTATACCTTTAGTTTATAGAGTTTTGAGTTAGAAAGTATAGATTTGAGTTTGGGTACTTTTGGAGTTCTCATATGGGTTTAATGCACTTAGTTTGGGTCTAATGATCAAAGAGGTACCTTGTTTTAGTTATAAAGGTTTCATATCAATTCTAGTGTGTAAGAAACCCTTTTTATCAATTGGATAAGTCTTAGGTGCATCAAAGTCCATAAATTATCATATGTTGTTTCATTTGTACTCTAGGTTACCCTTGCTTTTGTCTCTGTTTGTCTGTGTGTTTTCTTTTTTGCAATGATCACCTTAATGGTGTGAGCTTAGGGAGGCGTTCTTCAAGTTATTCAGCGTAAGGTTGAAGGAGAAGCAGCAAAGTAGATAAGTTTTATCCTTCAAGTGTAGAAGTACTTTTCTATAACTCTCAAGTTTCATTGTAAGTTATCATCTTGTAACTTTTTATTTTAATAGTTTTATACTATTAAAATGAGATGTTACAATAATAATAGAACTAAAAATAATAATAATAAATATAAAAACATAAAATCTAATTTAATAAATTTTAACCAACTAAATTATATTAAAATATCAAAATAATTTAATTATTCACTAATTTTAAATTAAAAAATAAATTTAAAAAATAAATTTAAAAAATAAATTTAAAAAATAACATATGTTAATGTTTTGAAAACATTTAATACATTTCTTTAAATTTTATTTTATAATTTAAAATTAATAAATTATTTTAATATTATTAATTTATATTAAATTAAATTAAATACTTTTTAAATTTTATTATAAAAGTAATTTTAAAAAAATTAAATTAAAAAATTATTAAAATATTAAAATAAACGAATTATTTCTTAAAATTTAAATTAAAATATAAAATTTTAAAAAATATGTTAAATGGTTTTTGAAAACCGTTTAAACCGTTTAGATATTAAACGGTTTTCAAAAATTGTTGAAGATTTTTAACAAATATATTCGCAAAAATCATTAAAAAGCAAAATCAGAATTCGTCCTCAAAATCGAATTTTAATATATCTTTTGACGAAAATTATTTAAATACGAAGTTAGAATTTTTTTTCTTGAAAATTGAATTCTAACCTCATACAAATGTGCTATTTGGATAAATAAAAAAAAATTATGTTATAGGTGAAAAAAATCCATATTAATAAACAATCCCCTTTACTTATGTCTTTGAAGGTATTCTCGTTAGACTCCTTGTGGATATACAATTTGTCTTTCTATTACCTGGTGATTATTATAGGTTGGTATTTGACTTCAAAGGAAGGAAAGTCAATGAAACCACATTCTTGTCACTAAAGGAAACCATTCAGAGAGAGAAAACCATATAGTCACATTGAATAAGAAACAAGATGATGGAAGAATAATAAGTAACAGACTAAGTACAAGAGCTATGGCAAGAAGAATACAGAAACCTTGTCATTATTGAATATAAGGAAGCCAAAATACTACTATATGGATCTAACTAGGCTAAAGTATTGGACCTCTTATTTGTATAAAATAGGAATAAATATTCAAGTTAAGTAGTATGGGATCTTGGGCTTGTGTTTGGTTTAAGTAGTATAGGTTATTGGGTTTGTACTGATGAGAAAGATCTTACACTTAGAAAACAACACCCTATCTAAGTTGTTGCTTCACTCTCAACCACACATTGAAACGACTGAAAAGACGTCATCCCTAAGCTCATACCATTTAGGTGATCACCGCAAAAGAGAAAATATACACAAAGACAGACAACACAAAACCAAGGGTAAGCTAGTGGTAAAACAATTCATCATAATAAAGTGAAATTCATCATACATTGTACAACACTCATAATAAAACATTCATCATAAACATATCACATACTAAGACTTGACTCATCCAAATATAATATGAATGTGAAACTAAGGTAGTTTATGTACTTGTAATGGTAACACAACTAGCCCACCCCAAACTACAATACAAGGGTAAATGTCTTTAGCAAGGGTAAAGACCCTAGATTGGACCTCCTGCTACTCTCCACAACATAACAAACCACCTCTACTTAGGTAGGGTTATTGAGAGCGTCAGGATAAACTTCTAGTACAAAGTTCCGTAAATTCATACAACAACACAAAGCACCACCATGTAACCTATCCACGAGGTTCATGGAATTACGTTCATCATTACCATTCACATAATCAACCACATATTCAACATCATCATATCCTTCTCATAATCATATTCATCACTTTATTTCCATTTCATATTGTTGAGATTGTTGATAGGAAGAGCACTGGTTTAGTTGAACCTACAATCTCAGAGCTTCTGGTTTTTTATGATAACAACATAATTAATAACACATGTGATGTTTATTTGTTACATGTTCTATTGCTTACATGCTACATGTTTTAATCAATGTATAAATCTGTTTACAGCATGGAGAACATGATTGTGTTGATAAATTGCATTTCACTCTGCTATATAATTGATTTTATTGGTGAATGCATGTCTGATGTTTAATAGAAAGAAAACCAAGAGCACTTTTGCTGAACTTTTTATTGTGTGGCAAAACAACAGTTTTAATTCGACTTCATTATTGAGTGAGTCGATTAAAACTCATGGATTTGCACAAACTTGTTCAAAGTGTGCTGTGAGGATTTTCAAAGAAGAAGTTTTTCAAAACTCTGTTTAACTGTGTTACATAGTCGATTATATGCAGCATTCATTCGACTAAGTCTGTTAGTGTTTTGAAATTCTGTTATTGCTTCTGTTAAATGTTACAACGGTTATATTTTTATATATGTTAACCAAGAATTTATTATGGATCGATTGCATTAATTGTACATTCAATTAACTGCATTAATTGTTGCTAACTACTTTGACTAAATTGTTACATTCGACTGCATTAGTAGTTAAGTCGATTAAAATGCGTCTGAATTGTGAAAATCTATAAATTGACGCGAACTTGATCTTTGTAAGAACTTTTGTGATTCTAACAGTTTTATGATATTTTGTAGAAAGTGCATTCTTACAGAGAAAGGGAAAACGCTCCAAGAAACAAGAAGTGACCGTGGTATTCATCTACTTGTGGATTGTTGAAGAGCAAGTTAACTGCATTTACAAAAGGCTAATCATATCTGTATATTTGGGTGTTACTGAAAGATCATAGGCTACAATCTTGTAAAGATTGGTTTGTTGTTTCCCTGTTGTGATTACAGGAAGAAGAGTGTGCTGCGTTCTTGACTTTGAGGGTGGCTCAAAGGGTTGCACTGCAGGAGAGGGGATTCTTGCTGCTAGTCTGTTTTGTATATGCCTATATTTTGATTAGAGGGTTAGAGAGATATTTTATATTTTTGATGTGAGGTCGCTATAAAAACCTTGTTGTAAAAACCTTGATCATTATAGTGCATTAGATTCCTATGGTGTTCAGCACCTATGGGTTGGTCTCAGTTTTGGCGCCTCTAGAAACCAGCACTCAGCTCTATCAGCAAAGATCCCGAAGACCCTCTAGATATTGAGAAACCTTAGAAAACACATTTCTAACTCCAATTTTCTACTCCAAACCCAAAATCACTTCTATAAGCCATCCAAAACCAATTCTACACTATCAAATTCTCATTTATGTCATCTAGCTACACAAACAAGTCATAACACAGTAGATAAGACACCCCAACACTTCAGTTTCCTCCCATCCATCCTACTTTCACATTCTAGTACTTAAAACCTCCAAAATGCACTAAAAACGCAACCTATGAAGCAATTATCACCTCCAAGACAGATTATACTTATTTCAGCATCCATACAAGTCCTAGTTGATCTAATAACAGATTCCCAACTCCCAAAAATAGTTCATACCCCTTATTTCAAGATCTCACTACTCAAAACCCCTTTTTTGCACTAAAAGCACTCTAAAACATTCACTATAGACTACTCATTCATTCTATATCAGTTTCCAATTCAACTAACACCTCTAAGAAGTCTCAAATGACCCAATGAAAATATTAAACCAGATATTTTCTCATTCCAATACCTATCTCCCAAACTCACCTCTTAAAACCTCTCCTTTTTACCTTAAGACTGAAGAATTTGGTTAATCTTCAATCCAACCACTTTGAATTCAATATCAAGCATTAGTACACTTCATTATACATGATTTTAACAACAGAACCTCTACAACCATACTATACCAAATATTCAACAAACATATAATCATTCATCATAATTTAAAGGAGCTAACACTAATCAAAATATTCAGATTGCGATCAAAAATGAAATTATCATACACACAAGCACTAAATTTACACATCAACATAATAGAAATAGAAACACTAGCTTCTCTTACCTCACAAGGAACTATAAAACTCTACGAACGTCTCATCGATTATTTGAAACACAAGGAAAGTCTAGAAGTAGCTTCAAAACATCAAATTGAAAAAGGAAATAGTCCTTAAGACCTTACATTGACCAAGAAGCTCAAAGAAAAACTTAACGCACACATGCAATGGAAATCTCTATGCATTGACTCGATTAAAGAGCGAAGAACAAAGAGGAACTGAAACTTACTTGCTCTATTGTAGAAACCGATCAAATAGGAATGTAGACCTCGTTGCAGAGTCGATTAGCACCTCTTGATCGCCAAACTGAAAACACCACCTATCTGTCTTCCATTTCCTCTTGTGAATCTCTTCTAAAACTTCGACTAGCCTTGACTTTAGATCAACACCTGACTGATATCACTTCTCTTTCTCTTGCTTCCTTCATACAACACCCTACTACTGACTTAATCACTCACGACTTCTGGTTTATTACTAATTGTCAACACTCTTGATCACCTTTAAACACAACCATTCTGATGACATATTCACCATCCTTCACTGGTCTTCACTATTTGAGAACATAATTTCCATCTATGTTATCTCATTACCAAAGTATGTTGATAGGGGGAGCAATGTAAACCCAATCCTTGTGTGTTTTGTTTTTTATGATGACAACAACAGAAATGTTTCTATATGATTCTTTCACAACATTGAAACGTTTTTTGATATGCATAATTGCATTTATATATTTGCGTGTACTTGAACAAATTGGTTTGCATACTTACTATGATCATACATGTGTTTACATCTATTGTATGCATACTTATGATTTATATGACAAAAACCACTTGCACAAACCATATCTATATGAAGTAATCGATTACAGTGTTTATGTAATCAATTAGTATCATCAGTTATCACAAAAATGCTTAACTGTAGCAAACTGCAAGTTTTAATCGATTACATTATATACATAATCGATTAAAACTCGTGTCTTTGCTAACATCTGTTTGCTGAGTGCTATGATGAGTTTTGAGAAGAAAAAGTTTTCAAAATTTACTTAAGTTTAATACTTAACAGATTACACAATTTACTTAATTGGTTAAATCTGGTAGATATCTAAAATTGTTTCCAAATTAAGTCTTAAATGTAATAACGATCATATTTTCAAATGTTTTGACTTACCATAAATGTGTAATCGATTACATTACATGCTTAATCAATTAAATATGTTTTAATTTAAATGTGACATAACACTGTTAAATACGTAACCGATTACATTAATTTCGTATTCGATTAAAATGCGTCACTATTGTGAAAATCTTATAAATAGATATCTTGCGCGTTGTTTCAAAAAAGTTATGAAAAAATACAATTTCATAACTGACTTTTGATTGTAGAAAGCGTCCAAGAACCATCTTAAAGAATCAAAGATTAAATCTGGGTTGATACATCAAGATTTTGTCAAGAAGTGTGCTCAAAGGTTTCTGATCATATTTGCACTACTAGAGTGTTTACTGTGAAGATCAGATTTATCTTTTTCAATATGTAGATTGATTTTCTGTGCATGTTGTGCTAGAGGAGAGGATTGTATTTGTTCTCTTTGAGAGTTGGGATTGCTCTAAGGTTACAAGGAGTTGGTATTGCTTTTTGGGTTGAGAGTCGGGATTGCTCTCAAGGTTTCTTAGAGTTAGGATTGCTCTAAGGTTACAGGGAGTTGGTATTGCTTTCTGGGTTGTAAGAGTGTGAGGGTGTTCACCTCTTGTTTGCTGTAATTGATTTTGACTGGGGAAGGAGAGTTCATTGAGAGATAGTCTTTGTATTCTCGCGTGTAAACTCAATCATTATAGTGGTATCCTTCAACTAAGGTTGTTGAAGAAGACTGGATGTAGGCTTGGCCGAACCAGAATAAAAATTTGTTTTGGTTTTTTTCTATCCCTTAAACTCTTTACTGCATTGTTGTTTTTATTGTCGTGTGTGTTAAAGATCATTCTAAAGATTTCAAAAAGATAATAAAAGAATGTATTTTGATTAAAAACCAATTCACCCCCATCTTGGTAAGAGAAATAGGCCTAACATTTCTTACAATTGGCACCAGAGCAGGTTTTTCAAAAATTACTCGAAAAATAATTGATTAGATTGTTTGTGTAGTCAATTAATTTGATCCTGATGGCCTCTGTTTCTCAAACCTCTGGAGAAGGTGCTTGTTAAGACTCCTGCAAGTGTACCGAATCGTATCAAGTAATAAACATGGTAAGACCAAGTATCGTTTTCCAAGAGAATCACGGCCTAAACAATTATGTGATTTCTTGATTAAATAAGACTTGAAAACAAAATCTTTTGGTTTAAAATGCAAATACAGAAATGTAAATATGCATGCAACTTGATCAATTAGACAAAAGTGCAGAGATGAACGGATGAATTTGATATTATGGGATGAATATGTTGTTGGGGTTAGATTTCACCTAGTTTACTCTCATGTATATACGAATTCTACTTCTTCATTAATTTCAATGTCACTATCTAAAGTACTTAAAACCCGATTCCTCGGCGAAGAAAGCCTATCCTTAATTACTAGGTCATAATTCCTTGCATCCCTAACAATTAACTATGCATTATGATTAGTAGCTTAAGACAACCAGAACTCATACCCTCATTCCTGAGCAATACTGCTTCTGGGAATAATTCTCCAGAACCTGAATTGTAAGATACCTTACGGTACTCATGCAAATCATACATCATGCTAATGAATGAGTTAAACAAAGCAAGCATTGAGTGAAGGAGAATTACCCTAACAATTAATGAAGGAAGCATAAAATAATTAAGAATCAATTCAATACATGAGAGTTTACAAAGGTTTACATCATTCCCCAACAACAAATAGAATTTAGTTCACCATTGGCATAGTGAAACTAGATGAATAATGGAAAATAATGAAAGATAAAACCCTAGAAGTTGAAGATAAGAGCTTCCGCATCCAAATCCGCCTCTGAGGGGTCAAAGGGTGTGTTTTTGCACCTCTTATGTCCAAAGATACCTTCCCTAGGTCGTCCAAATCATTAAATAGTTCAAAATAATAACAGAAAACACAACCCAAGCCCAATCACCAACGCTCAGCGCCCCACTTAGGGTGCTCGGGCCGCGTGCCGAATCATATGACGCTCAGGGTCAGCTCAAAAGGCAAGTAGGCGTGGTGTAACTCGAAGAAATTGCGCTCAGCGCCCCAAAAAGGGCGCCTAGGTGCGAGCCAAAGACTTCCTGCGCTGAGGGCTTCAGAAAAAGGGCAGTCAAGTGTGAGACAGTGTACTCCGGCGCAGGGCCCTTGAAATGGCGCTCAGCATTGCTGCGATCCTCCTTTCTCATGCTTTTCCAGCTTTTCCTGAGTTCCAACTCCTTACTACTTCAACTCTTCTTCCAAATAATCTCAATTCTTGTTGAAAACAAGGAAATCTAGCATAAAATCATTAAATTCACCTTCAACTCTCTTATTCACACAAAAATATGATTTCAAGGTAGTTTCTAAATCAAAAAGGGTGTTTTTAGTATCAAAATTAAGTATCAAATAATGGTAAATTCAACCGTTATCACAACCTGATGAGTGCATATTTATGCCCACATTTATGCTTTAAAATTCTAATTTTTTATGGGATAATTGTGCTTGAATGATTGATTTAAAGAGGATTTGTGATGATTTGATATATTATTTTTGGAATTAAAAGGGACTTAAAAAGTGATTTTAATTGAATAAATTATTCTTGGAAATTCTTACGTTTATTTGTGCAGCTGAAATTATAAGTTCTATTGGTTCAAATGGCAATTCAAGGCCCAAAATCAGGTTTTATTTGGAAAATAATGTACAGATGGGCCAAATAGGCAGACTTTACCCTTGCACCCCCTAAAATTCCTACATACACTCCTATTTCTGAAACAGGCCAAAGACCAAGCCCAAACACTAAGCCATTTCTACTACACCTCCCTAAGTTTTCTATACACACCCCTCCTAAGCTAGACTCCACCAGATCATGCCACGCGTCCAAATCCTCCCTACACAGCTTTAGCCAACCATGTGTCACCACGTCAGCCCTAACCCATGAGCATCATCTTCCACCTTCTCCACAGAAACCCTAGCCGCCAATGCCGTAAGCCGCCGTTCCGCTTCCGCCGTACCATCGTCAACTGCCGCCGTGCCGCTCCGCCGCCAACCTCAGCGTCGTCGAGCCGTCACACACAACCGCCGTCGGTAACCATCTTGCGGTAACCAAGCGCCGCCAGCAGCACCACCACGAGAGTACTCTCTCCTTCACGCAAGAGTTCGAAGCCGCCGCGCCGTTGCCGCGACCACCACTCCCGCCACCACAGCGCCTCTCCTCCTCTGAAATCATCACCATCACGCCGCTGCCATGACCGGACAATCTTCAGGCCACCAAAGCGCGACATCCATGGCCGCCGCGACGCCACGCTTCTCGCGCACCATTGACGCAACCATCAACAGCTGCCGTCACTGCCGTGCCACCATCTCCACAGCACCGCCTCGGTCTCGCCATCACCACCACGGTTTCGCATCTCGACCATCTTCATCTTCTCCATTCTCGGAACCCAATCGCGCCTCCATCAACGTTCAACACCTCTATCTCCATTCCGCCGTGAAGTCGTCGCGCAATCCCCCTCCTTCATCGCGAGTTCTTCATCAGGCCGCCACGATCTTCATCTTCCTCGCCATCAACCGCGAAACCGCTCCTCCCCACCATCGACATGCACCTGCAAACAACAAACTCAGAAAAACCACAGCGGCAGAAGCGAAAACGCAGGAAGAGGCACAGGAGCTCCCTTTCCCCCAATCTGAAACCCTAATTTTGGGTGGGAAAGGGGCTGACATGTGTCAGTCTCCCATTGACTGCGAAAAATTGGTCAAACAGAATTGATTTTGGTCAACTAAGGGGTTCAGTTCCAATTTTGGGAAATTCAGAAGGGGCTAAAGTGCAGATAGAGACAATTTCAGGGCATTTGTTTAATTTTGGAAAGTCAGAAAAAGCTAAAAGATAAAATTCATTTGTTAAATTAATTTAATTTGTGAATATCAACAGAAAATATCTTCCAAATAATATTATAATTATCTAAATCTTTTAGTTATTTGGAAGATATGAGATAAAAGATTCTATCAACTGAATATTCAGAGTCCAAGCCCAATCAAGCCTATTTAAAGAGACCCAGGGGACTTCACTTAATTCATTCTCTCATACTCCTCTCACTTTTCTTTCATCTTGTATTCAACTCCATTCATGGAGAGCTAAGCATCTAGGACTATTCTGCTGTAATTCCATTATGGATTCTGAGGTTAGATTGATGTAATATGATTGTTTATTTTGATTATTGATTTAAGTTGTTCTTTCTCTATGTCTTTCATCTCTCTATCTTGTTAAAAGTAAAGATTTTTGCATCATAATGTTTGAATCTACATGCATAATGATTATATGAGTTCTAGGGTTTCTAGGTTTAATTGATAATTTACTTTGATTTAATTTAGGAACTTTCATATGATTAAATGGTTTTTACTATCAATTGAGAATGTACTTTGGTTGATTAGTAATAATTTCAACTATAATCAATTGAGAATTTACTTCGATTGATTAACTTTTAATTTGGTTAGGAGATTTAAGAATAGACATGATTAAACACAATAAAATTTGATTGAGAATGTACTTTGGTTGAATTTATTGTGAATAATCTAGAAAGGTTTTGCATTTGATTGAGAATTTACATTGGTTAAATGCATGATCGCCCTCAAATTAATTAAGAATGTACTTTAATTAATTTGAAACTTGAATAATAATCAATTGAACAATTATCTGTGAATAACCGATGATGAATCTATCTTGGAAAAGTAGTGGAATTAGCCTATTTCATCGTAACTGTTTTTAAATTTCTTATTTGTTCTTTAAACCTTCATCAAACATCATTTTTATTCTTGAACATTGCATTACATTCATAAGATTCAAATATTAAAAAGCAATTTCGTATTCGTTGGGAGACGACTCAGGGTTACTTTAACTCTATCTACGTACTTGAATACTACTTGGCAATACTAAAGTTGCCTAGAAAAGTAGTATTAATTTGATAGCTTCAACGACAGCCTATCACAACCCCAAACTTAGAAATTTGCTTGTTCTCAAGCAAACAAAATGTAACTTAGCTTTCAAACAATCAATACAATGGTTTCAACGCATTTCAAAACATTTTCTTTCAAGACAAGTAATCGCTAATATCAGCTTATTATAAAGAATATCAGTCAAGATGAATAAATGCCTTGATTCAATTAACTCATTGTGGTGCTCACCTAACTTAATGAAAAAACATGAGTCCAAGCAAGTTTCTAAGCCAAAAAGGGTTATTTAGTATCAAAATTACATCACAGATAACGGTATTTTAAACCATTATCACAACCTCAAACTTAGAACTTTGCTTATCCTCAAGCAACACAAAATGTAACTTAGCTCTCAACAAATATTGCAGTGGTTCAGCAGTTTTTCAAAATCTTTTTCTAAGACAAGTAATTACTCAAATCATCTCATCATAGGAATATGAGTCAAGATGCACAGATGCTTTCTCCCAAATAACTTAAAGTGGTACTCAAACAGTTCAACAGATGTTATCCTTAAGAGCAATCAATCAACCAAGCAGAGATGTAATCAGAAATTCAAAGAATTATTCCTCACCAAAGAAAGTGTTTCACTTAACCACTCAAAAGTATATTACTCAAGCACTCAAAAGTGTATCACTGAACTCACAGGTGTATAGTGAGATCTCTCAATCACTCTGCTATCACAATATCACATAAATTAATTTTTGCCTTTCATTTAACCACAATCAAACATACTCACAAGCAGGTTTTCATCACAAGGGCTTTTCTTGGCTTGTAACTTGGTAGGGCTAAGAAGAAACATGGTTTTTCAGGAATGCAAAATCCTTGAGTTAAGAGAGATATTTATGAATTTAACAACTACACACAGGTTCTCTTTTCAAGAAGATCTTTCCCAACCTTTTTTCCCTTGCAGTGAGCTCTATTTTCTTTTCTTTTTATTTTTCCTTTTTCCTTTCATTTTCTTTCCTTTTGATTTTTTTTTTCTGTTGATTTTCAATTGCTCACTGCTTAGAAAAGTGGGGTTGCATACCAGCAACCCCAAACTTGAACCTTTTTCAATACCTCACAAATATTCTCAACTCAACGCAAGGTAAAGAATTTAAAACAGAGTTTTGAAAACATGCATAAGGCTAAAGGTTCAAAGGATGGAACAAATTGTTCTCTTTTTATTTGGAAAAATTCATGAGTAGGCTAAAAAATAAGGAAAAACAAAAGATGGCTTTGATCATATGAAACCTGCAAACAAGTAGTTCAATCACAGAAAATTTGGACTTACACCTTTGAGATTTGAGATTGACCATCCAATTGCTCCTTTGTTGACTTTGAGTATTTCTACCAACTTTTCTTCTTCTTTGGGAGACAGAGAGTTGCTAATGATGACTGGTTTGTTTCCACTTTCTTCTAGAAACACATATTTCAGGTGTGGTGGTAACATCTTCAACTCCTTTTTGCTTTCCTTGGCTTTTTCATCTGTATTTTGCAAAGGATCCTTTTTTAATTCTTTCAAATCAGTCAAGCACTCATTAGTTAATTCCTCTTCTGTTTCATTCAGCTCTTCAAAAGTGTCAACTAATATTTCCTCCAAAGAAAGAGTATCACTTGCGTTGTTTTCATGGATCATGCAAATTTCATCAAGTGCGACATGGCTTTAAAGACATCAAAATTTACTTCTTCATTTTGCACTTTAACCTTTAATTTTCCATTTTCCACATCAATCAAAACTCTTGCTGTGTTCATAAAAGGTCTCCCAAGAATAAGAGGTACATTCACATCCTCCTCCATGTCCATGATGACAAAGTCCATAGGAAGAAGAAATTTATCTACTTTCACAAGCACATCTTCAGCCACCCCATAAGGATATTTCAGAGATCTGTCTGCAAGTGGAAGAGTCATCCGAGTAGGCTTGAGTTCTAACCCCTTAATCTTTTTGTATAGCGGCATGGATAGCGGCACGAGATTAATACTGGCTCCTAGATCAATAAGTGCTTTTCCAACAGAGATATTCCCTATAGTGCAGGGAATGGTGAAACTTCCTGGATCTTTATACTTGGGGGGAAGGAGCTTTTGTATGATAGCACTACAGTTTCCTTGAACTTCAATAGTTTCTTCTACAATGTACTTCCTTTTCTTTGTGAGGAGCTCCTTCAAAAATTTAGCATATGAAGGCATTTGTTGCAGAGCTTCAGAGAAGGGTATATTCATCTCCAATTTCTTGAAGATTTCCATGGAACGCTCAAACTGTTTTTCTTTTTCCTTCCTGGAATAATTCTTTGGATAAGGAAGGGGCTTTTCATAAGATTATTTTTTCTTTCTCTCATCTTTTTCTTTTTTTTCTCTCTCTTCTTTTTCTTTTTTCTCTCTCTTCTTTTTCTTTTTTTTCTCTCTCTTTTTTTCTCTCTCTTCTTTTTCTCTTTTTTCTATCTCTTTTTCTTCACTCAGCCTTTATTCTAAAATTTTGCCACTTCTAGTAGCAATAGCGTTGCTTTCTTCTCAGGAGTTGGCTTTCAGGTTATTCCCCATATCATCCAACTTTTGAATCATGTGACAGAGCAGCTTCTCTATCCTCTTGAATGCTACTTGATTGCTTTTATGATGAGAATCAGACACCTGTAGTAACTGTTGAATGGTGTCATTCATCTTAGCCCATCTTTCTGATAGAGAAGGTAGTTGCTGCCATTATTGTTGACCGATAGCTTGTCTGAATTCCATCCTACAAGCTAAAAATTCTAAAAATATTGTTAGCAAAAATAAAAAATAAAATTAAAGATAACAAACTAAAATAAAACAAAATCAAATCAAATCAAATCAAATAAAGTAAAATAGAATAAAGCCAAAAGTAATTAAGAATCACACAAATAGAATAGTTTAAACCGTGAGTCCCCGACAACGGCGCCAAAAACTTGTTGATGGATTGGCTTGTGTACCAAATCGCACAAGTAATATAAAATGGTAAGACCAAGTATCGTATCCTAGAGGACTCTCGGCACTAAACAGTCGTGTGATAAATTAATTAATTAAGACTTAAAATAAACAAGATCATTGGTTTGAGATGCAAAAACATAAAATAAAATATGAATGCAAATTGATCAATAGTAGAGTAACACAGAGATGAACGAATGTTTTTTAATATGAGATGAATATGTTGTTGGGGTTAGATTTCACCAAATTCCCTCTCATGTATATAAGAATTCCTCTTTATGCATTAATGTTAACGTCACTCATTAAAGTACTTAGAACCCAATCCCTAGGCGCAATAAGCCTGCCTTAATTCCTAGTTCGTGCAATTCTTAGCGTTCCTAAAAAATTAAGTCTGAAGATCAAGAGCTTAAGACGACCAAGTACTCATACCCTCATCGCTGAGAAATATTACCCTTGGGAGAATTCAACAAGAACCTGAAAAGTAAGGAACCTCCCGGCACTCATGCAATTCATAAATCATGCAACTAAATGAGTTAAATAGAGCAAGCATTAAAACAAATGAATTCCCTAACAATTAATGAATAAAGCAAATATGATTAGGAATCAATTCAAATACATGAGAGTTCACAAGGTTACATCATTCCCCAACAACAAATAGAGTTTAGTTTCTCATAGACATGGAGAAACTAGATGTACAATGGAAAAGCATGAGATAGTAAAACCCTAAGAGTAGAAGAGGAAACAGAGTAGAAATAGGGCTCAGTCCTAAAGAGTCGAAACAGAGCAAAAATTGGGTCGGATTAGAACGCCCGGGCAGTGGACGTCGATTTCCGGAAGGCTTGAGCCTCCAACTTCGCCCAAGCTTCGGGGATCCGACACTGGTGGCGAGCGTCGTTTTTTCCACGCTCAAGCCTCCTACAGGTCGCCCAAGCTTCATGCGGTTCCCTCTTCTGGTGCTTTTCTAGGCTTTTCTGAGCTCTATATCCTTAGCACTTCATCTCTGCTTCCTGTATTAACTCTTTTTCTATCAAAACAAAGGGAATTAGTCATAAAATCATCAAATTCAACCTCAACTCTCTTATTCACAAGATTAATGAAAAAGCATGAGTCCAAGCAAGTTTCTAAGCAAAAAAGGGTGTATTTAGTATCAAAATTACATCACAGATAACGGTATTTTAAACCGTTATCAGGCACAAGCAAGCAAGTGATTCAATCATAGAAACCTGGGCAAAATCATTAATGTTTTCACAGTAATAGCAATCATTCAAAAAAACTCTGGAGTTCAATCCTCACACAGGCTAATTCAAGTGAACGCCTTTCCCAACAAGCACTTCTTTAACGTCATTAGCTTGACCCAATAAGCTCAACGATCAACCAACTCCATGACTGTGGAAAGGCGTTCAACCTCACCACCCAAATAATGCTTAAGACGTTGCCCATTCACCACCCAACTTTTTTGTGGATCTTCAACAGCCGGATTTGTCAACTCAATTGCTCCATGTGGATGAACATTCTTAACTATAAATGAACCAAACCACTTAAACTTCAACTTCCCAGGAAAAAGCTTTAAGCGTGAATTGAACAATAACACCCGCTCTCCTGGATGGAAAACCTTCTTTACCAGCTTCCTGTCATGATAAAATTTTACCTTTTCTTTGTAATTCCTAGACGAATCATAGGCATGCAACTGCATCTCTTCAAGCTCAAGAATTTGCCTTCTTCTCCTATCATTAGTATCAAATGGATCAAAATTTAAGAACTTCAAAGCCCACAAAGCTCGATGTTCCATCTCCACTGGTAGATGGCATGTTTTTCCATAAACTAACTGAAAAGGAGATAGCCCTATAGTTGTCCTCATTGTCGTCCTTTATGCCCAAAGAGCATAATCTAGCTTTTGAGACCAATCCTTCCTTGATGAAGCAACTGTTTTTTCCAGAATCCTCTTTATTTCCCTGTTAGACACCTCTGCTTGTCCATTTGTCTGTGCATGATAAGGTGTAGCCACCTTATGTTTCACGCCATAGTGCTTGAGTACTTTTGCAAGCTGAGAGTTGCAAAAATGAGATCCTCCATCACTAATGAGAATCTTGGGAGTTCCAAACCTGGAAAAACATTGACTTATCAAAAATTTAATAACAGTGCTAGCATCATTCTTGGGACACGCCATGGCTTCTACCCATTTACTCACATAATCTACTACTACCTATATATATTCATTATTGAAAGATGGTGGAAAAGGTCCAACAAAATCTATGCCCCAACAATCAAAAACTTCAACCTCTAAAATGTCTTGTAAAGGCATCTCATGACGTCTTGAGATGGTTCCCGTCCTTTGACATTTATCACAATTTCAGGCATGATTATGAGCATCTTTAAACAGGGTAGACCAATAAAATCCTCACTGGAGAATTTTTGCAGTTGTTCTTTCTCCATTAAAATGACCCCCATAAGGTGAATCATGACAATGCAAGAGAATTCTTTCCGCTTCTTCATTTGTCACACAACGCCTTAGCAGATTATCTGCTCCAATTTTAAATAAGAAAGGATCATCCCAGATAAACTATTTTGCATCATGCAGAAACTTTTTCCTCTGTTGCCAATTAAAATCTTCTCGGATTACTCTTGCAGCTTTAAAATTAGCCATATAAGCAAACCATGGCCTTTGTTGAATATACAGAAGTGTTTCATCTGGGAAAGACTCCCAGATTTCTTTTTCCTTACTTGTAACCTCACCATTAACTAACCAAGATAAATGATCAGCAATCAAATTTTCACTCCCCTTCTTGTCACGGATTTCCACATCAAATGCTTGTAGCAAGAGCACCCATCTAATCAAACATGGTTTAGAGTACAGCTTTGTTAGAAAATACTTTATAGTCGCATGATCCGTGTAGATGATCACTTTAGACCCGATAAGGTAAGATCTAAATTTCTCCAGGGCATAAACTATAACCAGAAATTCCTTCTCAATAGTTGCATAATTCAACTAGGCTTCATTCAAAACTTTGCTAGCATAATAAATAGTGTGAAACACCTTCTCTCTTCTCTGTCCAATTATAGCACCTATAGTGATAGGCTGTCATTGAAGCTATCAAATTAATACTACTTTTCAAGGCAACTTCAGTATTGCCAAGCAGTATTCAAGAAAGTAGACAGGGTTGAAGTAACCTTGAGTCGTCTCCCAACGAACACGGAATTGCTTTTGAATATCTGTGACTCTTACGAATGCTATGCAATGCTTATGAATAAAAGTAATGGTTGAAAAGTGTTTAAAGAATAAGAAACTTAAAAACAGTTACGATGAAATAGGCTAATTCCACTGCTTTTCCAAGATAGGTTCATCATCGGTTATTCATGGATAATTGTTCAATTGATTATTGTTTAAGTTTCAAATTAATTAAAGTACATTCTTAATTAATTTGAGGGCGATCATGCATTTAACCAAAGTAAATTCTCAATCAAATGCAAAACCTTTCTAAATTATTCACAATAAATTCAACCAAAGTACATTCTCAATCAAATTCTATTGTGTTTAATCATGTCTATTCTTAAATCTCCTAACCAAATTAAAAGCCAATCAATCAAAGTAAATTCTCAATTGATTATAGTTGAAATTATTACTAATCAATCAAAGTACATTCTCAATTGATAGTAAAAACCATTTAATCATATGAAAGTTCCTAAATTAAATCAAAGTAGATTCTCAATTTAAACCTAGAAACCCTAAAACTCATATAATCAATATGCATGTAGATTCAAACATATTATGATGCAAAAATCTTTGCTTTTAACAAGATAGAGAGATGAAAGACATAGAGAGAACAACTTAAATCAATAATCAAAGTAAACAATTGCATTAGCTGAACGTAACCTCAGAATCCGTCATGGAATTACAACAGAATAGCCCTAGATGCTTAGCTCTCCATGAATGGAGTTGAATACAAGATGAAAGAAAAGTGAGAGGAGTATGAGAGAATGAATGCATTAAGTCAAGTCCCCTGGGTCTCTTAATATAGGGCTTGCTTGGGCTTGGACTCTGAATATTCAGTTGAAAGAATATTTTATCTCATATCTTCCAAATAACTAAAAGATTTAGATAATTATAACATGAGCTAGTTGTTGCTAGCTGTTCCAATAACGAATCATTGGTTTAACTGAATAACTAAAAAAAAATAGATAGACCTTTCTTTCTCTTCGTCTCAGGTCGATGGATCTTCTCACTTGAAAGATCCCCTATATCGATAATACACATTCCAGTTGACCGAGCCTAATTCGAATTGTTTTGTTCCGAAGCAAAGAGATCCACGGGGCGGTTTGTCCTATTCAGATATTCACAACCAAGAAGAATTGAATTTTATTTTTTTTTCGGATACGCCCTGAAAGGAGAAGAAAGGTTGGAATGCCAATAGGCGTCTATATTTTGAATTCACCCGACCCGAAAGTACACTATCCATTTTTGGATTATTTGAAAGATATTTTCTGTTGATATTCACAAATTAAATTAATTTAACAACTGAATTTTATTTTTTAGTTTTTTTCTGACTTTTCAAAATTGCACAAATGCCCTTAAACTTCCTCTATCTGCACTTTTGCCCCTTCAGAATTCCTTAAATTGCAAGAAAACCCCTCAGTTGACCAGTTTTGACCAGAGAGGTCGTGGCCAAATAAGGACCGACACGTGTCAGGTTCCTCCCTACCCAAAATTAGGGTTCAGAATTGGGGAAAGGGCTTCCCCTACGTTCCCGCTTTCGCCACTGTGGAGAAGAACGCCGGCGCTGATGGAGGATTTCTCTGTGCGCGATTTGCGATTGCTGGGTTCTTCTTTGCAGGTCTGGTTTTTATGCAGGTTTGAGAATGAGGCACGGCGTCCACGAAGTTTGGATGAGAAGATGAAGATGGTTGTGCCGAGCTTGCGTCAATGGAGGAGAGGCGCGATGAAGATTGCGGTGGCTGGTGCGTGTTCGATGGTTTGCACGTGAGAAGAGTGGTGTCACGGCGGCTGGCGTGGAGGAGGTGCTCGCGGTCTGGGGAAGGCGGTGCGACATGGTGGTTGCCTCTCGCGAGGAAGAAGAAAGGTTGCGCGATGAAGGAGAAAGTGCTCTCGTGGTGGTCATGGTGGTGCTGCTGACGGCGGAGCGGCGCGGCGACAGTTGACGGCTAGGGTTGGGAATTAAGGTTTCTCTGTTAGAGAAGATGATGATGTGGCAAGAGAGGTGATGTGGCGGCATGTGGTTGGCTAGGTCTGTGTGGGTAGGATTTGGACACGTGGCATGATCTGGTGGACTCTGGCTTAGGAGGGGTATGGGTAGGGAAATTTAGGAGGTGTATTTAGAATAGGGTTACTGTTTGGCTTAGTATTGGGCCTGTTTAAGAGAAGATGGGTGTATGTAGGGAAATTGGGAGGTGCAAGGGTAAAAGTTGCCTTTTGGCCCATCTGTACATTATTTTCCAAATAAAATCTGATTTTGGGCCTTGAATTGCCATTTGGACCAATAGAACTTATAATTTCAGCTGCACAAATAAACGTAAGAACATCCAAGAATATTTTATGCGCTAAAACTCACTTTTTACGTCTCTTTAATTCCCAAACCCAACAATTCCAATCATCACAAATTCACTTAAAATCAATCATTTAAGCACAATTATTCTATCAAAAATTTGAATTTTGAAGCATAAATGTGGGCATAAATATGCACTCATCACACCCCCACACTTATCCTTTTGCACTCCTGGGCAAAATTGATTAATTCCAAGACTTTGTTCGGAATCATTTTATTTCATATTTGCATTTGGATCAAAAGAATGAGTAGCACTAGACATAGATCAATCATTTAGGCATTACTTTGTCATGGACATGCAAATGGAATCACTTTATTCTTCACACATGAGTTAACCTTTTTGAATTCCCAAGAAAATCAAATATGAAAGACAACACTCAAGTCAACATGTATCTATTTCTCTCCAGTGTTTTTGGCTTGTGTTTACACTCAAAATACCCATGTAAGTAGACACCCTTGATATTTAGCAAGACTCTAACATTCACACACTTCAGTAAACATGCAATTATTGATCATGAGGGCTTTTTAAGGTTTTATTGAGGCCAAGGTAAAGGTAGGGAATTTTTCTGGAATTTCTGAGTTTTTGAAATTGATATAGAAAGAGTAATGACACTTGATTTCAAAAACAACTCTATTTCTTGCTCTTTTAAGGAAGATTTTTTTTTTCTCTTTTGTTTTAAAACTTCAACTTTTCATCTTCATTTTTACCCTTTTTATTGTTTTGTGGGTGAGGTACTCACCCACACACTTATTCATCACTTTACTTCTAACAGAATCCATTACTCCTTCTTCTTTCCTAAGGTAAGGAACATATGATTCTTCTTTTCTCATTTGACAATGACTGGAAACAAGAAAAATAGGCTTAAGGGTCAAAGGGGGTTCCAATGGATTAATGTTAGGACAAGTTTATTTGGCCAAGTAGATAAAACAAGAAATGCCTCAATCATATCAAATCATGCATATTCTCCTTAGTTGCACAACACAGAATCAAGCTAACTATTAGAGTATCAACAAAACATGGGCAATTCACTCAAGAAAAATAAGTATGGCACATGGTGGTCCATCCTTAACATTAAGTTCAAAACTTACATGGTTCAAATTTCTTTCACAAAAGATTTAATCAGGAAATTCTCAAGTCAACTCAATCAGCAAACCATAAAAGCAATCCACTCATATCAACATGACTCATTTTTTTTTTCTTGAATTCATGATCATTCTAGTTATTGATTCAAACTCTCAAATCCAATGCAAATATTTATTTTTAAAAAAAAAACAAAATAGGGAACAAAATTAATTGTTTCCCCACACCCCCACACTTAAACTATGCATTGTCCTCAATGTATGCCTTATATATAAAATGCAAAGAAAAAGTATGAGGGAACTTACCTCCTTCATGGTGGAAGGAATGCTATTAGGACTTCATTGGAAAAATCATCCTGGATAGGAATGTTATCTTTTCCCTTTTCAATCCTACTAAGATGGTCAACTACTACATTATGTGACCCACTTCTGTCTTGAATAGGAGTCAACTTGTCCTTCTTGTTCTTGACCATTGTGATTCCATATTTCTTGGAAACCACATGTATAGGGCCCATCCAAGTGCTGTCAGAATTTGAATATATAAGATCTTTTTGTAGCAACTTGGTGTCCTTCTTTTTTACAACCCCCATCAGTTGAGGATTTAGTCTTCCTTGAGGTTGTCTCACTGGTTTAGCATCCTTATCCAAAACGGGTGGTTGTACCACAGATGGCAACATCTTACTGCTTAAGGTATTCTCAGCTACATCAACATCACACTCGGACGCCACAGAGGTATCATCTATTAATACCGCATCCTCAATATCACCTGCTTTACAGTTTCCTTTTTCGTCCAAAATTAGGGACGACATATTTGAAAAAGAAAAATTGTTTACAACATCACTTGATAAGTCAATACAAAACAAAGAATGTTCTTTAATCGGGTGCTTCCCAGCTTCCAACACGTTGAACTGCACCTTCTCGTCTCCTATCTCCATTGTCAATGATCCTGCATGCACATCTATATTGGTTCGTGCTGTCATCATGAAGGGTCTTCCCAAGATAATGGTTGTTGGACTGATTCCTTCATCATCCTTCATGTCCAAGATATAAAAATCTGCAGGAAAAATTAATTTGTCTACTTGGACAAGGACGTCCTCAAGCACACCTGTAGGGTTAACTGTGCTACGGTTGACCAGTTGAATGACCACACCAGTAGTCTTAAGAGGTCCCAGAGATAGAGAAGTAAACACTGATAAAGGCATTACATTTATGGAAACCCCTAAATCTAGCATGGCATTGTCAAACTTTGAATTTCCAATAACACATGGAACAGAAAACATACCTGGATCTTTTCATTTTCGCGGTATTTCAATATGCTTCTTAATCAAGCTTGACACATTCCTTCCCAAATTCACAACCTCATTATCCCTAAAACGCCTTCTATTTGTACAAATTTCTTTCAAAAACTTGGCGTATTTAGGGATTTGTTGAACAGCATCTAGCAAGGGAATATTGATCTCCACCTTTTTGAAAGTATTTAAGATCTCTTGATCTAATTCCTCCATTTTTTTGTTTCTCGGCTTCAACCAATTTGGATATGGAGGAGGTGGAGAATAAGATGAAGAAGAATTTTTAGAAGAAGAGTTAGAAGATACTAACCTGGATTTATCAGTGGTAGTCTCAGGTGATGGTTCACTCGGTCCTCCATTGTCATCAATTTGCGGTCCTTCTTTCTCCTTATCTTTATCCTCTTGGGCTCCTTCAGGGCTTTCTACTTGCTTACCCGTTCTCAAAGTAATAGCACTTACATTTTGCGGGTTGATCACTGTTTGTGCAGGTAGTTTGTTTGATTCCTTAGCCTCTAATTTTTCCACCCTCTAAGTCAAATCTACAATTGATTTCTTGATTTCTGAATTTTGCTCAAGTATTGTTTTCATGAAATCTTGTAGTGACATTTCAGGTTGAAATTGCTGCCTTTGTTGAGGTGGAACATAAGGTTGCATGTTCTGCTGATACCTATTGGAGGATGAGTCATGATAATTCTGGTATGGTCTATTTCCTCCAATCATGTTTGCAGCAAAAACTTGAGATGGATTTTCCACAGTGGTTTCCACCAAGCTAGGACATTCATCAGTATAATGGTCAGTTGAAATGCAAATTCCACACTTCTTAACAATTTGTGGAGTTGAGGTTTTGAACAAGCTTGCAATGTGATCGAGTTTGCTTTCTAGCTTATTTAATCTTTCATCTATCTTTTTCCCATCAACTGCACAATTTTCAATTTCATGCACTCCCTTCATTCAGCAAAGTCATTGAATTTTCTCTTATGCCATACTGTTGATTGTCTACTGCCTTTCGTTCTATTAGATCTATACCATCTTCTGGTGACCTGTCAAAGAAAAGATCCTCCGCTTGCAGCATCTGCCCATGACCTATCAGTAGGACTTAAGCCTTCATAAAAGCTTAGAATAAAATCTTCCATTTGGAGTTGAGGGCATGAAGAGCATAGTTTCTTGAATCTTTCCCAATATTCACTAAGATTCTCTCTATCTCTTTGTCTTATATCTTGAATTTCTCTGTGGATAGCTGATAATCTAGATGCAGGAAAATACTTCTCAAGAAAGAGTCTTTCAATAGTTTCCCAATTTGTAATTTGTGCAGAGAGATAATACCACCAATCTTGAGCTGCTCCTTGAAGAGTAAATGGAAAAACTCTCATTTTAAGGCAATCTATTGTGATCCTGGGAGATCTAAAATTTTCACACAACATGTGAAATTGTCTTAAGTGCTTGTGTGGATTCTCCCTTGATAACCCATTGAACTTTGGTAACGCATTTAACAGATCAGGTCTCAACTCCCACTCCTCATTAGGGTATTCAATGTTACTTCGGATAACTGTATTGTGGGAGGTGGCTAACTGTCTGATGGTTCTTTGTGCCATATTGTTTGGGTTAGGATCAGGCAAAGGATTGGATGGTATGTTTGTGATGGGAGATAATGAAGGTGATATGACTTCGGATGTAGGAAGTGTTCCCTCAGTAGAACACCCAAATTTAAATCTTCTCCGTAGCTTACGCAAATTCCTTTCGACTTCCGGGTTAATTTGATAAAATTCTCCCGGGTTAGCTCTGGTCATGCATTACGCAATTTGCTTGAAGTTGTTTCTCTGTTACTTCTCTTTTTCTTTTGTTCTTGCTTTAGATAAAGATTTCAAATAAGAGATAAGAGAGACTTGTTGGGTCCACTCCCAAGAAAGAGAGGTGCGTCACAATGGACAACTTAAGTACCAAGTTTTTCCTAGCCAGAGTGTATTCAAACTAGCCTCAAGTATTTCTCAAGAGAAATTCTTAATAGAAACAAGAACAAATATTTTTGATAAAACAAGAATGACTAAAGGCTACAAAATAACTCAAATTAAATTAAATGTATGTGTGTTAAAAAAAACTAAATAAAGATAAAAACAAAAAATAAAAAAAAATAAAAAAAAAATAATAAAATAAAATAAAATAAAATAAGAATCAAAATATTTAAAATACTAACCGTATTCCCCAGCAACGGCGCCAAATTTGATAGGTTGTCGTTGAAGCTATCAAATTAATACTACTTTTCAAGGCAACTTCAGTATTGCCAAGTAATATTCAAGAAAGTAGACAGGGTTGAAGTAACCTTGAGTCGTCTCCCAACGAACACGGAATTGCTTTTGAATATCTGTGACTCTTACGAATGTTATGCAATGCTTATGAATAAAAGTAATGGTTGAAAAGTGTTTAAAGAATAAGAAACTTAAAAACAGTTACGATGAAATAGGCTAATTCCACTGCTTTTCCAAGATAGATTCATCATCGGTTATTCACGGATAATTGTTCAATTGATTATTGTTTAAGTTTCAAATTAATTAAAGTACATTCTTAATTAATTTGAGGGCGATCATGCATTTAACCAAAGTAAATTCTCAATCAAATGCAAAACCTTTCTAGATTATTCACAATAAATTCAACCAAAGTACATTCTCAATCAAATTCTATTGTGTTTAAGCATGTCTATTCTTAAATCTCCTAACCAAATTAAAAGCCAATCAATCAAAGTAAATTCTCAATTGATTATAGTTGAAATTATTACTAATCAATCAAAGTACATTCTCAATTGATAGTAAAAACCATTTAATCATATGAAAGTTCCTAAATTAAATCAAAGTAGATTCTCAATTTAAACCTAGAAACCCTAAAACTCATATAATCAATATGCATGTAGATTCAAACATATTATGATGCAAAAATCTTTGCTTTTAACAAGATAGAGAGATGAAAGACATAGAGAGAACAACTTAAATCAATAATCAAAGTAAACAATTGCATTAGCTGAACGTAACCTCAGAATCCGTCATGGAATTACAACAGAATAGCCCTAGATGCTTAGCTCTCCATGAATGGAGTTGAATACAAGATGAAAGAAAAGTGAGAGGAGTATGAGAGAATGAATGCATTAAGTCAAGTCCCCTGGGTCTCTTAATATAGGGCTTGCTTGGGCTTGGACTCTGAATATTCAGTTGAAAGAATATTTTATCTCATATCTTCCAAATAACTAAAAGATTTATATATCCGAATGGCATTTTTCTGTAAGCAAATATTCCAAATGGACGTGTAAATGTCATCTTCTCCTGGTCCTTTGGATCTACCACAATCTGATTGTACCCAGAATATCCATCCAAAAAACAATAAAAAGTCTGATCTGTCAATCTTTCCAACATCTGATCCATAAAAGGAAGAGGAAAATTATCCTTCCTTGTGGCCTTATTCAGCTTTCTATAATCAATGCACATCCGCCACCCAGTAATTGTCCTAGTAGGAATGAACTCATTTTTCTCATTATAAATTACTGTCATTCCACCTTTCTTTGGCACTACCTGTAATGGACTTACCCATGCACTGTCAGAGATAGGATATAATGCCAGCCTCTAGAAGCTTCATAACTTCTTTTCTAACCTCCTCCTTCATCACAGGATTTAGTCTTCTCTGTGGTTGAGCAACTAGTTTATAATCATCCTCCATAAATATTTTGTGCATGCAATAAGTTGGGCTTATACCTTTAAGATCTGAAACTGACCATTCAATAGCTCCTTTGTTGGCTTTCAATACTTCTACCAACTTTTCTTCTTCTATGGAAGATAAAGAATTACTAATGATGATCGGTTTCTTTCTACCTTCTTCTAATAAAACATACTTTAAATGTGGTAGTAATATTTTCAACTCCAATTTCTTTTCCTTGACCTCTTCCTTGGTATCAATCTTCTCAAAATTCGCCTCATGCAATGGGAGTTCTTTTAACACCTCCAAGTCAGTCAAGCACTCATCAATCAGTCCTTCTTCCTCTTCATTCAAATCTTCACATGCATCAATGAGCATCTTCTCTAAAGGGGAAGAACAATGTACCATCTTCTCTTACACCATACAAACTTCATCAAGCGTGTCCAACTGGAAACATGCTTTATCATCCTTGGGATGTGACATGGGTTCAAACACATCAAAATTCACTTCTTCATCTTGCACTCTTACTTTAAGCTTGTCATTCTCCACATCAATTAAGACTCTTGCAGTCTTCATAAACGGTCTCCAAGAATGAGAGGCACATCTCCATCCTCCTCCATCTTCATTGTAAAAAAATCCACCAGAAATAAAATTTTTTCCTCTTTCACAAGCACATCTTCAACCACCCCATTAGGGTATTTAAGATACATGTCCACCAATTGGAGTGTCATTCTAGTAGGCTTGAGTTCCACACCCTCAATCTTCTTAAACATAGAGAAAGGCATTAAGTTAATGCTAGCTCCCAAATCAATTAATGCTCTTCCAACTACTAACTCTCCTATGGTACAAGGAATGGTGAAGCTTCCTGGATCTTTAAACTTAGGAGGTAATAATTTATGTATGATTGCACTGCAGTTTCCTTGCACTTCAATGATCTCCTTTTCAATGTATTTTCTTTTCTTCGTGAGGAGCTCCTTTAAAAACTTTTCATATGAAGGCATTTGTTGTAATGCTTCAGAGAAAGGTATGTTGATTTCTAACTTCTTAAAGATTTCCATGAAACGCTCGAATTGTTTTTCTTTCTCCTTCCATGAATAAATCTTTGGATAAGAAAGGGGTTTTTCAAAAAATTTCTCTTTTTTTCTGTCGTCCTCTTCTTCTTTCTTTTTTTTTCTCCCTCAATTCTCTCCTTTTCTTCTATCCCACTTTCTTCCTCCTCTCTCTTTTTCCGCTCAACTTCTTCTTTTTCACTCAAATTCTCTGTCTCTTTTCTCTTTACTTTTCTCTCATCTAACACCTTGCCACTTCTAGTAACAATGGTCTTACACTTTTCCCTCTTATTACCTTTAGCACTCATCTCAAAAACCTCCATCTTTTTGACCAACTGCCCAACTTGCATCTCCATACTTTTAAATGTAGCCTCCGTATTTTTATATTAAGAAATGCTCATTTACATAAATTGCTGGAAAGTTTCCTTAAGCTTTGTAGTCTTCTCAAATGGAAAAAGGTTGTTGCTGCCATTATTGTTGTTGTTGCTGAACCTGCGAAACATTTTGTATCTCTTGTGGCCATTGAGAGAGTTTCTTCGTCAAATTCTCTAATTGTTGAGTAATAATTTTACTTTGTGCAAGCAAAGCATCATGAGATTGTAATTGTAGGACTCCCTTCTATTGAGGTGGAGCTCCTCTTTCACTATGCATCTCATTGTCATTGGTAGCCATGTTGTCAATCAATTCATAGGCTTCATCTGAAGTCTTGCACTTGATATTACCTCCAACTGAGGCATCTAGCATCAATTTGGTTTGTGAGCCAAGACCTCCAAGGAAAAGAATGACTATCATTGCTTCGTCAAAACCATGCATGGGCGTCTTCCTCAACAAACTCTTGTATCTATCTCATGCTTGACCTAAACTTTCTTCCATGCCCTGCCTGAAAGAAGAAATTTCTTGTTTACCTTTGTTGATTTTCGATTGTGGGAAGTATTTGTTCAGAAATTTTGCAACCACGGCTTCTCATTCAGTAAAGTTATCCTCCGAGAAAGAATTCAACCATAACTTAGAATTGCCTCCCAATGTGAAAGGAAACAAACTAAGCTTTATAACGTCATCCAACACTCCATTGATCGTCACAGTGTTGCAAATCTCGTTGAATGTGGTCAGATGCTCATATGGACTTTCATGAGACAATCCATTGAATTGGTTGCTCTTCACCAATTGTATCAATGTTGGTTTTACTTCCATGTTTGTAGCATTGACCCTAGGCCTTACAATGCTATTAAAATGATGAGGGCCAACAACTGTTGTGTAATCTGCCAGGGTGTGTCTGCCATTATTCTCTCCAGCCATCTTTTCAGTGCTCTGGTCAGATCCTTGAGGTGAAGGTTGTAAAAGTGTCTCTGGAGAAGGAAAAAATTATCTGGACGTTCTATTTCTCCTTCTCCTTCTAGTCTTGTTCAATCCTTCAAGAAGAGGTTCAAAGTTTTTCTTACTTCTAGTACGAATCGTATCCTACATACACAAGAAAACAAAACCCTAAAAAATAATTATTAGTACAAAACAAAAACAAAATAATAAAAAAAATTAAGTCAAAGCTAATCAATAATCACACAAATAGAATAGTTAAACCACGAGTCCTCGGCAACGACGCCAAAAATTTGTTAAGACTCCAGCAAGTGTATTGATAACGGTTGAATTTACCGTTATTTGATACTTAACTTTTGTACTAAAAACAACCTTTTTGCCTTAGAAACTAGCTTGAAATCATAAGTTTGTGTGAATAAGAGAGTTGAAGGTGAATTTAATGATTTTATGCTAGATTTCCTTGTTTTCAACAGGAATTGAGATGATTTGGAAGAAGAGTTGAAGTAGTAAGGAGTTGGAACTCAGGAAGAGCTGGAAAAGCATCAGGAACTCAGGAAGAGCTGGAACCAGATTACACTGTCTCACGCTTGGCTGCCCTTTTTCTGGAGCCCTCAGCGCAGGAAGTCTCTGTCTCGTGCCTGAGCGCCCTTTTTAGGGGCGCTGAGCGCCACTTCCTCGAGTCGTGCCACGCCTTCTTGCCTTCTAAGCTGACCCTGAGCGTCATATGATCTCGTATGCCGCCTGGGCACCCTAAGTGGGGCGCTGAGCGTTAGTTTCGTGGGCTTGGACCTGTTTTCTGTTATTTTTATGTTCTATTTAAGGACTTTGACGTCTTAGGGACTGGATCTTTGGACGGAATAGGCATAGAAACACACTTTTTGATCCCTCGAAGGCGGATTTGGATGCAGAAGCTCCTATCTTCAACTTCTAAGGTTTTATCTTTCATTCTTTTTCTATTATTCATCTAGTTTCACCATGTCAATGGTGAACTAAACTCTATTTGTTGTTGGGGAATAATGTAAACCTTTGTAAACTCTCATGTATTGAATTGATTCTTGATTCTGGAAGGTATCTTACAATTCAAGTTCTGGAGAATTATTTGCAGAAGCAGTTTTGCTCAGGAGTGGGGGTATGGGGTTCTGGATGTCTTAAGCTTCTGTTCGTAAGAATTAATTATTAGGGATGACGAAAGATGCTATGATCTATAATTAAGGATAGGCTTTCTTCGCCGAGGAATCGGGTTTTAAGTATTTTAGATAGTGACATTGACATTAATGAAGAACTAGAATTCATATATACATGAGAGTAAACTAGGTGAAATCTAACCCCAACAACATATTCATCCCATAATCTCAAATTTGTTCATCTCTGCACTTTTGTCCAATTGATCAAGTTGCATGCATATTTACTTTTTCGTATTTGCATTTTTAACCAAAAGATCTTGTTTTCAAGTCTTATTTTATCAAGAAATCACATAACTGTTTAGGTCGTGAGTCTCTAGGGAAACGATACTTGGTCTTACCATGTTTATTACTTGATACGATTTGGTACACTTGCCGGAGTCTTACCATTTAATCAAGAAATCACTAACAATTAATGAAAGAAGCATAAAATAATTCAAATCATATTCAAATACATGAAAGTTTAGAGGTTACATCTTCCCCAACAACAAATGAGTTTAGTTCTCCATCGTCATGCAGAACCTTGGTTTACAATGGAACGAAAGTGAGATAAAAACCCTAGAAAATGAAGAGGAGAGCTCCCGCATCTAAATCTGCCTCCAAAGGGTCGAAAAGTGTGTTTCTGCGCTTTATCCTTCCAAAGATACAAACCCTAGAACGATCAAATCCTTAAATAGATAAATAAAAATTGGCCTATAAGCCTCGCTGGCACTCAACGCCCTAACTAAGGGCAAGCAGGCGTTACTACATGGAGACTAGCGCTCAACGCCCCTCAGAGGGCAAGCAGACGTTCAACGGTGCAGCAAACTGGCGCATAGCGCCCCCAAAAGGGCAACCAGACGCCCTACGCCTTCTTTATCCTTCTTCTCTGATGCTTTTGTTGTCCCTCCTGTGTTCTGACTCCTTGATACTTTTGCTTCCCTTCCAAAATATACCCATAACCTACAAAATTAAGGGAATTTAGTGATAAAATCATAAAGTATAGCCTCGATTCACTTATTCACAAAACTAAACTAAAAACAAGAGTTCAAGCAAGCTTCTAAGTCAAAAAGAGTTGATTTAGTATCAAAATTGCCTCACAGATAATGGTATATTCAACCGTTATCACAACCCCAAACTTGAAATTTTGCTTGTCCTCAAGCAAAATGCAACTTGGCTTAAATAAAATAATCATACTACAATGGTCAAGCAAATCAAAAAGAATTTTCTTCTTAGACAAGTAAATCACTCATGTATGCTCATCATAAAAAGATCAATCAAGATATAATGATGTCTTAGCCAATCAAGCCTCAACTATGGTGCTCGCATAACAAGGAATACATACAACAGATGCAAAAACCTTATGAGTGATCAACAACCAAGCAGAATGTCACTGTAATGCATGGAACCATTCCTCACCAAAGAAAGTGTTTCACTCAAGCTCACAGGTGTACAATGAGGTGTCAATGTCTCTTTCACTCTACTATCACAATGTCTCATAAATCAACTTTTCCTCTCATTTAAACACATCAAAACATATTCACAAGCAAGTTATCATCTCAAGGACTTTTCAAGGCTTGTAATGTGGTTGGGCTAAGAAGAGAATTGGTTTTTCTAGACAACAAAATTTCTTGAGTTAAGAGAGTGAACAATTTCTTCATAATTCAACACTAATCTCTCTTTCTCCTTCTTCATATGAGAAACGACTTCTCAACCTATTCCCAACTTCTATTCATTGAGCATATCCTTTCTATTCTTCTCTTTTTTTTTTCTTTTCTTTCGCTTTGCTCAATGCTCTTTTCCTTTTCTTTTCTTTTTATTTTCTATTTATTTTTAAAAAAATTCTAATTTCCCATCAACCCCAAAATTGAACCATTCTCCTCTACCACACAACATATTCAACTCAACTCAAGGCAAGGATTTCAAAAGGTTTTCATATTCAGGCTCAAGGTTCAAAGGGTAAAACATAAAATTTTTCTTTGTGCATTAGGTTAACTATTTGGCATTGGCTTAAGGGAAAAGAACAGATGGCATTGGCTACTTTTCCATTACATTGTGTATGTTTTGAATATCAATTGTGGAATTTAAAAATACTTTTACTTGTAAATACAGTTTTTTATTTTTATCTTTATTATGTCTTCAAATTTGAGAATGTATTTGAAGTTCGCATATATATGTTTTTAATTTGATCCAAACGCAACTTCTATTATTGTCTTTTGGTATCACTAACGGTCGAATAACAAGACACTATATAGAACAAAGGCTAAGTTAAATAAACTCTTTTTCTCTTGGAAATTGAAAATATAAATGCTTTTTTTTTCCTTTTCAAAACATCATCAAAATGACCCTTAATTTGATATAGATTGGGAACTTCCGTTTCCAAACGGTCCTATCAAACATTTAACTATTTAGACCTAAAATGATGCAACTTATTGCATATTGATTACCTCAAAATATTTTAATTATGCAAAGTTAGTGACTTCAATTGGCAGCAAGATTGGAATTTTTGTAATAATTCATTCACAAATTATCAAACTAACATATCATATGTTTAGTCAAGCGGTTTCTTCAAGGTTGAAATATAATTTACCATAAGCCTTTAAGCAAAATTTTCCAACGTTCCTATGCCTTTACGCAATATATATTATTAAATTGTTTCATGATTTTAATTTTGTTCCATCGTTAATATGTAAACATTTTATATTAATCAGTTACTATATATTTATTATGTGTAAATCAGTTAAATGATTAATTAATTAGATAGCTATTCTAATCATTAAAGTTCTATTACTGATGTTAATTAATGTATAAATAAATTTGATTGGGGCCCACACAGACTCCACATTAAAATCCTTGTCAATTAATTTGAATATAAGTTTTGATTAACCGAGGAATTATATTTTTGGTCTAGTTGTTGTTTTTTCTTTTTCTTTTTCTTTTTTATTATTATTATATAGTTATTCATTTTATTTATTTTATTAAATATTAAGAAAAGTAATTAATTTTGCAACAAACACTTAGTTAGAAAAATGTAAGAAAATTATTAGTTTTGAAAAAGAAAAAGTAACCCACACTTAATGCACGTGCTTAATAAAATTTTATGAACACATTATATATTTTAAAAAGACTTACCGTTAATCAATTTTTTTAAATGCTGTTTTTCATTAATTAAATAATTGAATTCTTATAAAGTTATAATATATGTTTGATGGTCAGTATAAAAGTGCTTATATCCAAAAATAAAAAAAAATATTTTTATAGTTTTTAAACTAATTAAAGATTCTAAAACTCCACTAATAAATCATACACTTATTATGAGATGAGAGTATGAAATATCGTTACTATTCTGTGAGTTTTGTTTTATTTTTTAAATTACATAAAATCGTGTTTATGAAATATGCAGAGTTTGAATGGACTTGATCTAATTTAATATTCAACTTAGTGAAATATGATTCGATTAAATTGAGTTAGAGTAAATTTTTTATCAAACAACTCTACCCAATTTTACGTTAATTACTTATTCCAAACTAGAAAAGCAACTAATTACTTAAAATATAAGTTGAGTAGTTCAATCTAACAATATTTCAATAATCATAAATGTTTAAAATTACATATACATGTTGGATAGCGATATGAGAGTGAGAAAAAAAGGAAGAAAAGTGAAAATGAGTATAATAAAATGATTATATTTATTAATAATGATTTTTATTATTATTTTTATAATTACTTATTAGTATTATATAATCATTAATATTTGATTATGTAATGAACGTAGATGGTTGTCACAAATATAATTAATCATACTTTTGGGCAGAAAATATTGGGCTACTTTTGTTTTTTCATTTGGGTCTCTCTTCTCGTTTCCTCATATTTTTCAGCCCCGTTCTTTTTTATAAATGAAAGCAAACCATTACAATATTTACTAAATAAAAGGTTCAATGAATCCAACCATTACAATATTTATTTGTGAATAAAATGAATAAAAATAATAAAGTGTGCACATTTCATGAGACAAGTTTATCTTTTAATAGGTTTAAAGCCACCCACTGATTTCATTATTTTCTTTGAGACTCAAATGTCACACTAATGATACTAAATGACTAAAAAGACAAATATTGAAAGAAAAACAAATTAAATAGTATTTTAGAAAATGAAAATGTGCAGATAATAAATAGATAGATAGGCGTATGTTTTCCCGGAAACACATGTTACGGAGGTTAGATTTAAGGACGTTGGAGTGTTGCATGAAGATCTTGAAAAGAAATGGGAGTGTGAAATAAAGTAATAATAAATAGTTGTGGAAAGGAATATGTATGTTTAAAAAGAAGAGTATATTGATACGGGTTGTTGTTTGGTTCTGGTTTCCTTTCAATTTTAGGGTGATAAATTTGAATGAGGTTATTATTATTAAAAATAATGGTTAATTAAAGAGGAAAATAATTGATGTGAGGATAGCTTTTTAGCCTTGTCTGGGTAAAAGTTTGCATAGTTGCATCCACACAACACATAACACATAGACATCCTTTTCGGGCTTTCATATTCACAACCCCCTGCCTCTCACACTGTCCCTCTCACCATTCACTTTGAGTTTGACCCGTTGCCAGCCACCGCCACCACCTCTCTCACTCCCTACCCCACCATCCACTCTTCACTCTCTCTACACAACACACACACACACACACACCATCTTCATCTTCCATCACAAACCTTAAATAACCAACTCCTTTCCCCTTTTTCCATTTCCAAAACCCTAAATCATCATTCTCTCTCTCCTTTGCTCCTCCTTCGAGGTTTCCCCTTTTTGTAATTTTCCTCTCCCTCCTTCCCCTCCGACCTGCGAGATCTACATGTCATGTGCCTATGCGTTTTTTTCTCTTCTTTTTATACAACACAATAACCCCACTGAAAGACAACCGAGAAAAGATTTCCTTCCATTGCAGTTCAGATCAGGGATTCCATCCAAAGATACGCTTCTTCCCTTTTTCAAAAACCCTTTCTTATTTCCCACTCTCTCTCACTCATTCCTTCGTTCATGGACACCACCTAGCTTCCCAACCTTTCTCCTCTTTTTCTCTTTCTTCCCCACTTTTTGCTTAATTTCCAAGCTATGAATTCTGCCAATAGTGGAAGTATCTCTTCAAGTGGCGATGAAGAATACGATTCACGACCTCATCACACACTGCTCCCTCCAACCTTCCTCAACAATCACCCTTCCCAATTCGGCTCCATCTCACACCCTCTTCTTTCTTCTTCTTCTTCTTCTCATTACCACCACCACCACCCTCATCCTTCTTTGTTTGATCTCTCTTCAACCTACCTCCACGCCCTCTCTCAACCCAACTCCTCCAACCCAAACTCCTTCCTACACTTGGACACCGCCACCTCCTCCTCCTCCCACCCTCCAAGATCTCAACCCGATTGCACCCACCCTTCCGGAGTTAACGTTAACATTAACGTTACCTCCTCCCCTCAAACCACTACACACATAAGCCAATGCTTGTTGGGTCCTCAACCAAGCCTCGCCACTGACAATGCCAGATCGCAAGATGCAATCTTGCTTGAACCCGGTCGAACGGTTAACAACGTAGGACGTAACTCGAAGAAGCGAACCAGAGCTTCTAGGAGAGCACCGACCACGGTTCTCACCACGGACACTTCCAATTTCAGAGCCATGGTTCAAGAGTTCACTGGAATCCCTGCACCACCGTTTTCGGCTTCTTCCTCCTACTCTCGGAGGCTCGATCTTCTCACCGGTTCCTCCTCCCTCAGAAGCAGCTCTCACTTAGACGCAACAACCGGTCCTTTCTACCCTTTGCGTCCTTCGCCCCAAAAGGTAAATCATCATAATCATCATCAAAACCCATTGCTTTTATCTTCCTCATCATCACCCTATAATAACATGGTTGATGCTATTACTTCCACCACCACCACCACCAACAACAACAACAATTCTTCATCTAACAACAACAACCCCATCAACTATCAACAACAACTTCCTCCTGATTTGGGTATACCCTATCACCATAATCCACAGAACATCATGCTGAGCATGCAGAACCACCCCACCCTTGCATTCAACCCTCCTCCACCCGCTCTTCACCCTTTTGGCCACGCTGGGTTTAGTGCAAAGTTACCATCCATTGAGGATCTGGGTATGAGCCATGGCCAGGTTAATAATAATGCAAATTTTGTTGCAAGTGGGATATCGGTGCCACTGAGGAGTGTTAACGACGACGGAGGAGGAACAAGAGATATTTCTTTAAGGTCATTGGATGGTGGTGGTAGCTGCAAGTTGAACTTCGCTGTGGCTTCTGCGTCCACTAGCTTGAACCGCGAGAATAGCACCTTACCAAATAACAACAACAATAATAACCCTACAACTAGAGGGGAAGGTACCGTGGATTCCTGGATTTGTTCTTCTGATTAGACTAAACCCGGTACAGAAACTTGTTATCATTACACGGTAGAATATGATGCTGCAATGAATTAAGATCGTGATCATGATGATGTTGATGATAGTGGGTGTTGGTGGTTAGAATTTGCAGCTAACATCTTTCTTCTTTTCTTTTCCTTACCTTTCCTTTTTCTTTCCTTTCTTCTTTTTTTCTCTCCCTTTTGTTTAAATATGTTGATATTGTCAAAAAATTTCTGTAGCCACCGGTATGAGATTAATTTAATCATGTATGATATATGTGTAAATTAAATATATACTTCCTTTAATATATATGTCTACATAAATCTATACAGAATCGATGATGACCAAATGATGTTTAATGTCATTGCAGAAACATAATGGTAGCTAGTTGTAGCATATGATTGTACTTTGATTAGTGCTTGATAATGATGCTGATCGTGGTAATTATAAGGGTGTGGTGATAATTTTATACTTGAAGACTATATTGTAGAGTAGGTTATTATTATGATTATTGGGAATCCATAGTTTAGTATAGTTTAATGCTAAAGCGAATCTGCGGCTAAAATCCCCAATAATAAGAAAAACTGTTCCTCGTACGAACCCTTGTCTAGTGCTTACTATAAGAAAACATTAAGAAGCACACTATTCACGAATAGATAAGTCGGTGAGTGGCCGAGTGCTGCCATCAACTGAGGAGCATCATCGATTAAAGCAGAGAGAATTAAAGAAAGAGAGAGAGAGAGAGAGATTGTGTTTGCAATTTGCAAAGTTTCAGGTTGATGTTGCTGAGAACGCTCCCTTGTATTTCGGGTTCTAGTTACTGTCCCAAGGTTGAAATGTTGGGTGCAATCTCTCTTTGTCTTTGTTGTCGAAATCTGAAATTTTCTAAAGGTTTGTACTCAACTTTTGTCTTCGTCTTTCATTCTCTTCTGTTTCTTCTACCTCTTACGTGTCCCTCCAATGTGAACTCTTCCGGGTTTTGTTGAATGTTCAATGCCTCGTAATCCCAATCTGGTCGTTATTTGACGTGAGGGTAATGAAAATTAATGCAAAAATGTCTAGTTTCTTGCACCACTGTTACTTACGTGATATGTATGTGGCTGCTGCTTTTCTATAATTCTTAGGTTATGAATATAGTATTATTTTTTTTGGGTTAATTATCTTATTTATGTTTTTCTATGTCTTCATCTTTTTTCTATTTCTGCAAATAAGACCTGTATATCCATAACTTTGCTTTCCGTCATCCTCCCAGCTCTTGCACTATGTTAACCTTTATTGACATATAATAATATACTAAGATTAAATTTAAGTAAACTTGAACCTCAGTAACTTTATTTTTTATTTTTGCTATTGATATTAGCCCCTGAAAATATAATTTAACTTGCCGAGTGTGTGCTGTAATTTTTAATAAATCACAATGAATCTACATTTGAACTATATATATATATATATATATATATATATATATATATATATATATATATATATATATATATATTGCTTTTGGAAGAAGGTAATAAATTTGGCCAAACTCTAGTATGGTCTGTGTCTTTTGGTTTTGCATTTTTCTGTTTCTTTAATCAATAAAACCTAAATAAAGAGTTTTAAATGTAGTTTTTTAAGTTGAAACTCAAATTTTACCTCGACAAGAAATTAAGCAAAAGTTAAAACTAATATTGAAATTAATTATTAAAATAAAACTCAAAATTTTCACTGATGAAAATATTACACTTAATTTTTTTTTTATTTCTAGTTCCTCACGGTCTCTCTCAGGACTTGCAATACGTGGTGGCTTTGTGCTACTTTTCAGATTTCGTCACAAACGGAAGATATTTCGCAGGAAAAGTATTCCATTAATAATAATAGACGATATATTCCATCGTACGTTTTTACGTTACTACTCTTTCCTTGATTTTAATGTATTTTGTCTTACTTTTCAACTATGAATGATATTTGCTTGTGGAGCAATTGGTGGCAAGATTAGTGGCTTCTTTTACCTGCCAAACACGATTATAAAATTTCATCTATGCCCTTCGAAACTTCTAGACCTACAATATTTGCATCATCACCTGATAACTTTTACATGTGAAATATGAATTTCCCAAAAGATAAAAAATATTATTATAAAATGTCATCTATATGAAACATAAACCGTCCATGTAAAATCAGGCAATTTCATTATCAAAGAACATGTTCATATGATTGCAAAATTGTTTTATATGAATTTTCTGTACAAATACATTTCCATTCCAATCCGTAACATAACGACATCAACAAATTGTCACTTCCTTCATAAATAGTTTTCTGTATTCGAAATGATCGCATGGTACACAACAAGAAAAAAAAAACACTGAACGGGTGATATTAAGAATTAACATTATTTTATTACAAAAAAAATTATGGTTGTCTTTCACTAGTTTTAGACAAATAACCAGAAAACAAAACTGTTAACATGAATGACAGACATGTAAGTCCTTTATATAATTTGTTCACTGGAGCAATTCGGGGCAAAGTTGTGGCAAGAAAAATAATAGTACAAATTTGAGTTTATAAAACGATCTCTCCCCCCAAACATGTTACTCAGCTTAAGCTAGATGGACAATGACATACACAGACAAAGACTTGTTTTTTGTTTTCTTCATACGTTACTTTACTTTTTTTGTTGTAAATGTACTAAAAAATGTAGTCAAGCACAGGATCGAAACAACAGGAAAAAAAAGGAAAGCAAATACATTTAACTACATATTGAGTACAAAATAGAGGTCATTATAGAGTCAGAATTTGACCTTATGGCATAGTTCCACACAAAAGAAAAGAAAAAAGAAAAAAATTAGAATTGTCTAAACATCTGCTGCTAGCACATGTGGCTCTGTCAAATTGGGAAAAATATCGAATGTATTCAAATTGTAATGCGCAATAGTATGTTTGTTTCGACCCTTTATTGTTTATTATCATAGTGTGTACAAAGAGAGTTGAGTTAAATAAGACTACAACACTTAGGGATACCATAAATAGACAAACCATAAAAAGTACCAAGATGCAATGCAACAACACGCATACCAATCAGCTATCATTGGCAGAGTGTAAATAAACTTGAAGGATGTGATCCACACACGGCCTCGTGTTTCTTTTTCCTCGGAAACGATTCTCAACATTGCTTGCATAATATGATTATGATGACATTAGTGGGTGCTAAGCTTCTCTAATCTTTCTACTTGTTGAAGGGTTTAAGAAGATAAATTGTTAATAAGAGGAATTTAAAGTAAGATGTTTGATTGAAAGAGTGAATTGAATGAGAATAGAAGGGAATTAAAGAATGATGATGATGATGATTATTATTATTATTATTATTAGGGTAGGGGAATATGAAAGAATAGGAGAGAGTGGTGACATGTGAGTGTTGGGGTATAGGAATGATGGTGGTCCATGACAGAGAATAATCTGGTGTGTTGCAATGATGATCCTCCTACCCTCCTCCAACTTTCTTCCCCAATTTCTTCTATGCAGTACTCTGTTCTGTTGTTCTCAGTTTTCAGTGTCATGTTCTGTAAGAGTGAGTGACACTGCAATCAACACATGCTGAATTCCTACTAATTGCGTCTCATTCTCCACCCTTTCCTTCTCTCTATCCCCTTTTCATTTTGTCCTCTATCTATCAATTTTTAAAACAAAATCACCATTTTTCTTTTTACAACATACATACCTTTATTATTTATTTATTATTATATTAACATAAAATTCAATAAATAAATAATATGTATAATATTTCAAAATATTGTAAAAAATCTATATTAACCCATTTTTAAAACCAACCATTTCATTGTTTTCTATTTTCTCTCTTCTTCCCATGTTGTGATTCCATTCTTGTCGTTTTCGTCTTTTAACTCACTTCCACACACCGAACTAGTTTGGGAAATTGCTTCACTCCTTTTTTTTTCATGCAGTAATTATTGCCCCCTCACCGTATATCTCTTAATGTACTTTCTTTTATCATGAACTTTTCAACTATGGTTATGAATGTGTTAAATTTGTTTTTATTGTTCATCAATGCTAACCTTTTGTCATTATTTATTAATAGAAAACCATATGTTTATTATATTTAATAAAAATAAATAAGAAAAATATACATTTAATGTTTCAACAAAATTATAAAATATCTTATACAAATTATTATTATCTTTTTTTTCTGAGCTGTATGCCTCGTGTTCAATGTTGGAAGGAGTAGATGTCATTGAAAAGTAATATAAATTCTCTAAATAAAAATAATATAAATAATTATATGAACATCACTACCCCTTCTCTGTTTTTTTAGTTATTTTTGTAAGTTTGGACAAGGAAAAAGTTGTTTTTTTAGTAGGAAATCAAAATAAATATCATATTATATTTCAACTAATTTCTCTTAATATAAATGGATTGTATAGTATGCATTCAATGATAATTAAAAGAAAACTATTTTTCCCACTCAGTAATCACCTGAAAAAATATTTGTACGGAATGAATATTCTTCGTAATTTTGATTTAGTAATATTTTAAAAAAAATATTTATTCATTTTCGTCCTCTTAACCATAGCACGCTTCTAATGTATAACATACTTGCTTCTAGTTTATAACATAGATAAATCTTAGTTAAAATAAAATGAATTACTATAAATTAAATATGATATTTTCTATTTTTTATAAAGGCTTTTGAACTAAAGCTTTTCTCCAACTACTCTACGAGGTAATCAATTTGCATTCTTTCATTACCACTAATAATTATTCAGAGCATAACATTCCCTATCTTAATTAATTTTATTTTGCGTGTTAGAATTGGTCTGATTTAGATTTGGAACAGAAATAATTTTCAAAGTCAAAAATACTGCCTAATGAATTGAGTAAAATGGTTTTATTTGACTTTATGTATGCAAAAGTAACTTTATTAGTTTTGTTTTTCAAATAATTATGACAGTAGGTGTGGGTTATGCATTACATTAAATATACTTAATGTAACGAATTAATGATGATAAAATATTCTTGTTGTTGCACGATATATTAAATAGTGGTTTATACTCGCTTTTTGACTAACAAACCTATTATGTCTAACGCTAATTAAAAGCAATTCAGGGTTTATCATACCAAAATTGTACACTAATGTTGTTACATTTTGTTCGTAAGATATTATTTTTAGTTTTTGTGCCTGTGAAAAGAAATTACGCTTACTGTATAAAAAATAAACTTAATTATAATTTTGATTGTTATAGTTAGAAATCGATAATTTTAATCTCTAATTTTTCTTAATTTTATTTATTATATTTAGTTTTTTATACGAAAATGTTTTATGAATTATTTTCCTAACCCACCTATTGTAAAATCCCAAAAATACAGTATAAACCCTATAAGAGAATAATCACATATTAATAATATGATAGATTAGTCTTACAAAAGATCGGAAGCACAGTTATGACCGAACGGCCTTACAAAATACTACAAAATTTAAAACTTTACAAATTCTTTCGCCTAAAACGAACGGTTTCCAAAACGTCAATAACGAACGGTTCTACAGAACATAAGTAGCAATAATAATCGAACGTTCCTAAGGTTCGACCTTCACTTCCACCTCTTCTAGTGCTTCTTCCAGCAACTCTTCTCCTTCTGCTCACATCCACACGGATGATCATTGCAACAAGACAAACAACCGAACATACAACACAGACAAGAGAATAAATAGGGTAAGCTTATGTAATTTAAGTGATTCAATAAAACATACAATGTTCGTGATTAAATCAAACAACAACCAAATCATAATTCATACATCATGGCATGCAAGGACTGACCACTTTACTCTGACTGTCCGGACTGTATGAATCCTTTGCAGCTACGTCGTTTGTGCACCCGGGTGATGTAGTAACTAGGATACCCTCAACAGCTGCCACCCAAGGTTAATCCGTTTCGTCCAAGTTAACCTTATAGACTAGGATCTCCTGTCATTCCCACACATGACTTACTCCTCTCTACGTGAGAATGAGTAATCACAGAATATCAGGATAAACGCCCGCTAAGCTTTGCCCACATTCATACTTTACCATTCAATAACCACTTTCTGAGATATTCCTCCTTGGAACACTCTTTCATAACCAAACTATTTCATTCGTATCACATTTCAAATTTCCTTATAATTCATCATCAATATATTCAACTGAAATAAGATCACACTTTCACATCATAGCACAAGTCCCAATGGAATAACACTCCTTAGAAACTAACATGACTGAGCATTATTTATAAATTGATCCGCTTCAATGAGCTGACCCTTAAGAGTTCAAACCAAACGCCACGAAGTCTAGGCCGTGTACTAAGACTCTAGGTCGAACACCATTTAAAGACCAATATTGTTTGACACCAAATACTAATAACTGACGAGATACTATGAAGAAACGAACGCTATTGAGTTTGGTCGAACGCTCTTATTTAAAATAAAACGGTAATAATAGATTACTAAGACGAGACCGAGCGCTTGGTTTAAGACCGAACACTGTAGAAACCGAACACTATTGAACAAGAGTTGGTCCAAGACCGAATACTACTAAACTTAAATAAAATGAAGGAATATATATATATATATATGCAATTACACCACACTTATTTTTTTAATGAAAAATAACGATAACATCTACGACTTTAAGTAGTATAGAAAACATTAACTAAACTATTTAGGAAACCTAAAGAAGAACTATACTTAGACCGAACGCTCATTTACATATATCTAATAATATAAAACGATTGTCATTAACTAAATTCTCTACAGAATAAGAACTTGGTTTAGACGGACACTCAAAGGAAAACTGAATGGTCAATACTGACTCTCGGTTATAGTTTACATAAGTCTGCAGAGTATTACAGAGTGACTCTCAGACAATATCCCTAAAGCATGAGAATTCAGTTAAGACCCTACACTTCCATGAAGAATCGAACGATCACGAATGACGCTCGACCACAATTACAGAATTTACTCAGAATACTGCAGTTTGAAGATCAAACCCTATTTCAACTTAGTTCACACAATTTATCAATCATCCATCCACACATCCAAACATGCAGTAACACGAATATTTCATATTCATCAAATAATCAAACAAAGTATCATACACACATACAACCATTCAAAACAAGAATCTTAATCAAATTATATAAGCTTCCCTTACCTCTAAACGTAATCGAACGCTCATAGATGCAGAATATAGCTCACCACTACCAGAGACCTTAGCGTTCGACAGTCATGCTTTAAGAAATTAAACCAAACAAAAGACCAGAAATACTCAGAATAAGATGGTCCACTCATGCAACCAGAAATCTAGGTTTGCATGTGAAATGAAACGAACGTGCTAAGGAGAAATTAACTCACCGGCTTAGAACCACAACTCGATCGGTTTAAATGAAAGCCCTTGACGTCGAGAGAGTTCAAACGGTGCCTGAAGGGTGATTGGAAGAAGAAAAGATGAGATTTTCTTAGAGAGAAGGTGGAGATGGTAGAGAGAAGGAGAAGATTTAGAAGGTTGAAGATGAATGGTGCATGCAGAGAAGTGGCACGAAAATTTGAAAGTTTAAGTTTTACTCCTACCATATAAACCGTTCATCTAATCTGCATCACACACCTGTTTTCCACTTTCTGAATTTCAAACACCCCTTTTGCTTAGACATGTACTCCACTAAGTTGAAGTTTTAAGGATTCTGACACCTGTAATAAACTGAAATGTAATAACCTTATAATAATAAGAAAAAAAATGAATGAAAAAGCTTATATTGAAATATATATATATATATATATATATATATATATATATATATATATATATATATATATATAAATATATATAATCTGGCAGAATAAAAGAAAAGTGGAGTGAATAGTTGAAGCTATTATGTGATGATACGTGGTAGTAGATGGAAAATAAAGCATGTGGGGAGGTTTGGAGTGAGAATAGAAATTTGAGTTGAGTGCGTTGGTTATGTATGTTTAAAGTTTAAACAAAGAAGGAAAGAAGTAAGAGGTTCTAGGGAACTTTGGTGCATAACATTTAATTAAAATTAAAGTAGGGGAAGACTGATACAGAGAAACCATCTCCTTTTCACCGTTTTTCCCGTTTCTTGTCCCTCCTTCTTCCACCATCTCCACCAAATTCTTTTACCTGGTTAACATTTATGTAACAGTCATGAGAGTATATCTCAAGTTGGGGGCAACTGGTTTAAATGTCTCTAACAAATTAGTTTTAAAGTTAAATTAGGTTCAAAGTTGTTTAAAATCTACTTTTAGTAATTAGGGTTAAATTACTTGTTTTTTCATTATTTATAAATATTATAATGAGCTTACCATTATGTCTGATTCATTAATCACCAATAAATGACATTATTCTTATTAATTATCAATAAATGATAATTATTTTCATTAACTTTTCATTGATTGCTCAGATTAATTTCCAGATCGGTTGTTATTTTCTTGCTGGACGGTCAATACAAGAACCATCTAAAATTTATATTAATAAAATTTAATGTTTTGATTTATCAAAAATCTTATATTAGTTAAAAATAAAATTAATTTAGAACATATACATTGGTATAAACTCATTTTATAAGTTCTCTTTATAAGTAAATTTTATAAAATTAAATTAAATTTAAAATTCACTTATTACCGAAACTAGTATATAAGTAAATACTTTACCTTACAAAATAAATATTATAGTTTTAATTTTTTTTTTCAATCCATTAAATATAAATTTGTTACAAGACTTTGATTTTGCATTTGTGTAAGGAGATTCGTATACTTATGTTAGATTCTAAGTTGTTGAAGAAGTTATTCAAATTATTTATCAATAAAATATTTATAATTTTCAATGATAATTGCATATGGTAATTCATGTTAATAGATGACATATTTTCAAACGAAATTTTGAATTTGTTAATTAGTTATTATGACTTAGGGTGCAATTTTAATTCATTTAGTGAAACAACAGGCAGTGCTCAAATGGTGAAAAGTCAAGGTGTTCATGAGTTACGTAACTCTTCTAGAATTAAACTGTACATAGGACAAAATTGTTGACATTATTTTTATGAGAAAAAAGAATTAACATCAACCTTGAGAATATGCCAATAATTTTGCATCACTCGCAGAATATCTTGAGAGAGATATTGTATCATTGTTGTCGTCCACGTTAATTTACTGAAATTAATGTAGAATGTGTCATTAATATATATTCCATATTGGAAAAGTTAAAATTTCTTAAACGAGTGTTGAATGTTGTTTTTACCTTTTAGTGTTATTTTTTTTTTTTTGAAGAACTAAACTTATACTTAACTTGATAACAATTAATTATAATAAAGTAGATGAAGTCTAATATTAAACTGAAAAACATAAGTAGAAAACCAATGCCTTCATTTAGATATTGAAATATGCTCACATATTTTATTTCACTCAAATTAAATATCATACTTATTTTATTTTACCTTTATTATAATTATTTTCTCAGAGAACATTTGGAAAGTGTCCAACAAGTGACCAATATTAGATTTAATTCAGAAATCTATCAGTTTTAAATTAGTTGTAATACATGTTTTCCCATACTTATTGACAAGTGGAGGTTAGTAATGTTTGAGTGTAAGGTAATGTTATAGAATAAAAGATATATTTGTAGTTTGAGGAGTTGATGAGCATCCGAAGCCATCGGAGACAGGAAGATCAAAGACATTATCTTTGTCAGCCCCCAAGCAACCCGGAATGCTTTTCCTAACCCCACTTGTGCCCCACTTCTCATACTTCAACTATACATTGCTGCATATTTTCTTAATACTTTGTTCCTTAATAAAGTGAAAGTGTTATACATCTTGTTCCTTAGTTATGTGTGAATTAAAATAGTGAAAGTGTTATGACTATTTCCTTTTCTAATCTTCATCCAGCTAGACATGGATTAATCTTTCTAAGATTGGATATAAGAAAAAAAAAAAAAAAGAGTGAGTTAATAAAAGCTACATCGAAAAGCATGATATGTCGGATAAGATGCCAGTGTCTAATGCTTCAAAACATTTAGTAGGCATCTATGGTCTAGACAACTTTCTGGATGTTAAAAGCTGACTCACCTGCTCAAGTGGGGATGGGTTCATTAACACACTTTTAATAATCTTTATAGTTTTTCTTTTCAACTCAATTTTATATTTCATCAACTCAATTTTATATTTCATTACCTTATCATTCATTTCCATTTTAAATGTTCTCTACAAAGTTACTTTATCACAAATTAGTACAATAATTTATCTTTCTGTTAATCTTCCTAGTCTAACTTACGTATAAGCTATAATTTTAAATTAATAAAAATGTTAGTATAACAGTTATATAAAATAAATATTTATGTTAATTTAGAGATAGACAACATTATCCTTGTATTGTATACGTGCAGTGAAGGGCTTTGGTTATTTTTAATGATATATTATGATTAGAGAATCGTAGTATATCTAGTGGTAGTAGAAAAGAGGGTTTAAGACTACAGTTCCCCGTTGAAGTTTATATTATAAGAAATGACTTCGGTTTGTATACTTAATTAAAGTCTAAAATCATTAAAATAACATTGCTGTGAGAGAGGAAATTGGAATAAGGAGTGGGAGCACGAGAATGAGAGAGACCAAGATGGAAAAATTTTAAATCAAAACTGTTGCGAGAGAGTCAAAAATTTGAAATCAACCAATCATAAGTCACTACATTTATTTTGTCAAAATATTATCAAAAAATGTTGTTAAAAAACATTTTTCCATGATAATATATGTGCAAGTGCAACTAACGGCGTGCAACTAACGGCGTGCAACATCATTGGTGGAGTGTGGAACGTGTAAAGGGTGCAGTGACTAAAGGTAACAAAATCCAAATTACAATTTTTATTCTTTTCTCAATGTGTCAAATACCATAGTTATTCCTTCAATGTTTCTTACTTTTAATACATAAAGAAAGAGCATTATATACACAGTTATTTTAGTAATATATATGACCAATTCAACTTGAATAGATAAAGAATAATTGATTAAAATTATTTTTTAAATGAATAAATTATATATATATAAAGAAGACATGTGTACAAAATTTTTATTTTGAAATATTTTGTATAAAATATTACAAGTTCTGTTTTTATTATATCTATAGTTTTTATTGTTAACTGTCAGAATCATTAAAAACACACCAAAAACTCCTCTGAACGGATGTCAGGTGTCAAGCTAAGGAGAGTAAGAAATCAGATAGTGGAATGCAGGTGTCAGCAAAGGAGCGGACGTTCGGTTTTAACAAAAGTGATTTTTCTGAAATTCGAATCACACTCTCTCTGCATGCATCTTCTTCTCCAAACTCTGAACTTCTCAAATTCTCCGCCTTCTCTCTAAAAAGCCCTCCCTTCTCTCTACCAAAACTCACTCTTTCTCTACTCCGATCTCCATTCAGGCACCGTAGGAGCACTTCCGGCGTCCCAAGCTTCAGTTTGAACTGATTGGTTTCGAGTTCTGAACGGGTAAGTTCTTCTTGTCCTTAGTCGTTCGTTCTTGTACACATGCAAACCAAGTTCTGGTTGCATAAGTTCTTAGTTTCGTTCTGAACCATTTTGGTTTGTTGTTTGATTTTGGTTCAAAGAGTCGTTGAGGGTAGAAGGAATCGTAGTTCGGCGAACTGAATTTTTGTCTTTAGGACGTTCGTTCACGCTCAGAGGTAAGGGAAGCTTATATGATTTAATTTGTATGATGTTTGAATGGCATGTACGTGTGTTGAGTTGATGAATGATATGAAGATTGTTGATATGTTTGATTATATGAAGTATGATTAATTATGTTATGGGTGTTTAATCTTATGAAAATTATTAGGATATGAATGTATAAAGTTATGAAGTTATAAGCTGAGAAATGAGTTTGAATATAAATGATTTGATATGAAATTTTCCTATGATAGTGTATGTTCGTCATTGAACGGTCATTGACCGTTCGGTAATGTTAGTAACCTTAGTTAAAATTGGATTCTTACATTTGGAAAGAATCCTAGTTGAGGACGAGCGTCTTCGTGAGGTAATACTATGCTTGAGCGTTCGACCAAGCAAAGTTGCATCTGAGTATCGGTGATAAACTTAAATTTTGTAAATATATGTATTTGTATATTTTAGTCATTTTTAAACACAATTCCAATAGTATCTTATTATATTTATTAAGCTTTCTATTATAAGTTTAGTAGTGCTCGGTCTCACACCAAGCTCTCGAAATGAGTAGTGCTCGGTCTTATACCAAGCGCTTGTACTCGTTTATGGTTTGATCTATCTTGATGAAAATAACGTTCGTCCAACTTCAGTAGAATTTCCCTCTATCGTGTTTGGTCATTGACTGGCATTAGGTTTTTGTATGTGAATTCTTCTAGGTATGGTTCTTTAAATGTTTTGACGTGTCTACATTCATTGGTTCCAGCCTAGAGCCTTAGTACTTGACATGTTCTTTGAAGTGTTGGTTTGAGCTCACAAGAGTCAGTTCATTTAACTGATTCATGTTGTAAGTAACGTTCGTTCTTATGTTATATAATTGTACTCGATTTCTTTCTCAAATCGATAGTAATCCCCTTGATCTTATTCTACTATGGAACTGGAGACCTCTCTGTCTCGTTCCAAGTGTTCGTCCTCGTTCTGAGTGAGGATTGAACGTTCGGTATCGGGTATTCTTAATAATCTTTGAACAAAGAGGAAATTGAAATGATTAGTAATGAAAAATGAAATTGAGAAGATTGATAATGAAAGAAGAAAATTATGAGATGGATGAAATGTTGTGAATTTTGAACGAGCGTTCCGGGGAGGAACGACTCATGAATGAATGTTGTAATTGGGTAAAGTATGAATGTGGTTATGCTAAGCTGGCGGTTCATCCTGGTGTTCCGTGAGTACTCGTCCTCACGTAGAGGAGGGTAGGTCATGTGTGGGAATGGCAGGAGGTCCTAGTCCTTAAGGGTACTCTAGACAGATAGGACTAACCTCAGGTGGCAGCTGATGAGAACATTCCAGTTACTACATCACCCGGGTGCACGAACGTCGTAGCTACACAAATTTCATACAGTCTGGACAGTCAGTCTAGTATTAGGCTTTGTATGAAAGTATGACTAAACTATTCTGTGTGTTGATGGTATTAATTGTATGTTTGTAACTGAATTAAATTACATAAGCTTACCCTGTGTTTTTCCTGTGTTGTCTGATTTTGTACGTCCGTCTTTGTCATTGCAATGATCATCCGTGTGGATGTGAGCAGAAGGAGACGAGCTGCTGGAAGATGTGCTGGAAGAAGAAAATTTGGTAGAGGTAGAAGTGAAGACCGAACAATAGAACGTTCGGTCAGTAGTCTAGTATAGTAAGGTGGTCGTTCGATCACCTCCCATTTTGATTTTATTTGACCGTTTGGTATAAGTTTTGTAAACCGTTCGGTTAAACTTCCTTAACCTGTTTAGTTAATTTTGTAACTCTTTTAGGTAAGGTCGTTCGGCCATAAGCGTTCGCTCAACTCTAGTGTAAGACTGATCTGAATTATTAGTAAATGTAATTATTCTATTATATAATTTATACTGTATTTTTGGGATGATACATTAACATTCAATTACTTTTTACTATTTTTATTGTTTTTATTTTATATATTAACTTAATCAATTTATATATATTAATAACTTATACAGTATAAATATTTAGAAATACGAAGGAATTTCTCCTATCACATTTTTACTCGTATGATTTCATATATTTTTTAAATAAAATTAATAAAAAAATATTATATTAAATTAACATTAATAAATTATCACAGGCTGACATCCAACACCGTCACCATGACCACCCTCCTTCCCTCCTTCCCTCTGGGCATCTCCGTCTTCTCTCTCAGGTCCAGAATGACGGACATTGTTCTACGGCCTAATTATTTGATTCTTAAAATTTAAAATCAAAATCAAAAATAAAATTATCAATAATTTCCATTCAATTTCGCTGATCTCGAAGAAGGATCTGACTTTTGAAGAATTCACGCATACAAATTGTATTAATCCTCTAATTTATCTTCAAATTTCCTTTTCCTTAATTCACGGCATCCAAATAAATTAAATCTTTAAAGAATAAAATATAACATTTCTTACAGTGATTAAAATAGAAACTCAGTCGTTTTACAGAAACTAAAATTGCCTTTTTAAGAAAAATGTATTACTTTTTTTGCATACGTTATTAAGTTTTAATTCCTAACATCTCATCTGGACCTCAGTGTTCTGGGCTTTCGAGGCCATAGTAAGACCCATGATAAACCCTTACCCAGGCCCGTAGAAGAAGCTTCTGTGTACCAGCACATGAAATTGGTTGTTGCTCCCTCACACCATCACTTCTCCCTCCACCTCCCCATTCCACCTCCCCACTGTGAAAAAGAATTTTAATTACAAAATTAACATTTTTTACTAATCTATTTATTTACTTTAAACTCAAACCCTATCTTTTTATCCATTTTTACTTTTCACTCAGTCTCACCTCTCAACTCTCCTTCTCTTTCTTTTTAGATTTCCACCTCTGAAACTCCACCACATCCGTGTGTTTTAATTACAAAAATATTAATATAATAAAATTATATATTTCATATAATTAAACTAATAAATAATTTTTTATATAATTATAAAATTGTTAAAAAATACAAAAACCATATATAAAAAATATATATTATACAAAAACATCAAAACAAAAAACTAATTATATATAATTGCAAAATACAAAAAAATATAAATATAAACTAATAACAATAAAGATCTTCAAAAATACATTATTAAAATACATCAAAAATATATTAAAAAATAGGCTTAATACCCTATTTTGTCCCTAGTTTCGTTCGAAAATGTCAAATTAGTCCATCCTTTAAAAAATGTGTCAATTACGTCCTAACTTAATAAAATTTGCATCAATGAAATCCCTTCCGTTAAATCCGTACAAACGGCGTTAATTATTTTTCTCTTTTTTCTACTTAGATAATTAACGCCGTTTGTACGGATTTAACGGAAGGGATCTCATTGATGCAAATTTTATTAAGTGAGGACGTAATTGACGCATTTTTTAAAGGATGGACTAATTTGACATTTTCGAGCGAAACTGGGGACAAAATAGGATATTAAGCCTAAAAAATAATACATCAAAACATAAATTACATTATTAAAATATCTCCAAAATTAATATAAAAAATAAACTAATAAAAATAAACTGGAAAATAAACATGTAACTTTAAACAGATGTGAGCATCCGTCAACGGATGTCAACATTCGTTTAAGGCAAAACGGATATCGACATCCGTTTTCCCTTAAAGATGATATGTTTATTTTTTTAGGGTTTATTACGCACCTTCACGACGAATCTTTCAAGCACCACCACCACACACCGATCTTGACACGGCTGATTAATTGCTTCCACCATCACTTGCAATCTCTCACTAAACACACCAGCTAATGAAAGTCCTATCACAATTAAAGAATGAGAGGAAGAAGTGAAACGTGAAAAAGAGGAAGAAGAGCACAATGAAACAATGAGGGGATGAACGATAAAGAGAAAGAAGATTGGAGTGGGTAAAGGTTAAAAAATATTAACCCTAAAATTTTACTAATGGTAAAATAGGAATGAGAAAATATAGAGAGGGGTAAAACACGAATGGAATGGTAGAGGGAGAAAGGGGTGGTGGTGGAGGGAGAAAAACCCCATAAAATTTTAGAAGAAAAAAAAGAAGAAAGCAAATAAAAGAAGTAAGAGAAATAAAAAAAATAAAAAAAAATAAGGCTTAATACCTGTTTTGGTCTCTCTTTATAAGGGAAATGTTCAAGTTCGTCCTACCTTTTTTAAAAAGTTCAATGTGGTCCCAACTTATGAAAAAAGTGTACAATTAAATCCTTTTTGGTCACGGCGTTAAATATTTAACGATCCAGCTGACAGCATGGAGTGATCTGTGCAACGTGGCTGTTTAGCTTCATAACGTGGCAGTGATAGTGTTTTTCATTAAAGTTCACGTGGTAGTGGCAGTGATTTTCATTAAATAAAGACTTAGGGTTTGGTTTCCTCCGAATTGGTCTTTGAGGATTGGGAAGTGTTTGAGGAGACATATGAATGGGTTCCCAAGGGTGTTCTTCGTTTTCGAAAAGCTGGGCCAAAGGATCTTCTCATTCGTCCCATGGTGGTGCTTGTAGGGGAGGTGGGTTAATCCCTACTTGTTACTGTGGTGATATTGCAGTAATCAAAGTGGCCAGAACTACGAAGAATGCTGGGAGAAAGCTTCAGTGATGTTGTTATCAAGGGTATCACACATTGGTTGACCTGTGAAGCGAGACCTTGACCAAAACCTGTTGCACAAAAGAATTCTCAAATGGGTTACAATGCATCTGTGACACTAAAGTGTATATAATGGCTAATGGGTTACCTTGGGGGAATGCCTATGAGGTATTTATATGCTTCAACATTGACTTCTTTAATTTTCAGCATTTCTCTCTCCCAAGCCTGGGGATATGTGCGGGTTGCAGCACTCCACATCAGATTTTTTAATACCTGTCCACCAAACCTTTTCCTAAAGTTTGCATAGAGGTGCCTTAAACAGTATCTTTGTTCTGCCCGATTAAATTTAGTAATAAAACCATATCCTATACAAAAGCATTAACTAAAAAGGAATATAAGCTGCATATTATACCTTCTACTGGTCTGACATCCATGTGCACCCTCTACATACTTCAGTGGCCCCGAGGTCTTCAATTAACAATTGCAAAAACCATGTCCAGCTGTCTTTGTTCTCCACTTCTACTACTGCATAGGCAAGGGGTAGCATTTGATCGTTTGGGTCCCTACCAACAGCAGTCAGCAGCTCCCCCTTGTAAACACCTTTCAAAAAACATCCGTCTAAACATATAATGGGCCTACAACTTATGAAACTATCTTTACAAGCTTTGAGACAAACATACATTCTTTGAAAGATTGGGTCACCATTATGAGAGTCAACTTTAATCTGCACTGTTGACCCTGGATTACACCTCAACAGCTCATATCCATAGTCGTACACCCTTTTATATTGTTCTTTGAAATCTCCTTCAACCTGTCTTGTGGCAATTAACTTTTCCCTTCTTGCCTTGGATATTGAAACATTTGTATTCCATTTTCTTAATGCTTTAGTACGAATATCATTCACCTTTAAACTAGGATTCTCAACTAAAGATCTATGTATTTCCTGACTTAACCACTTAGCATTCATCAGTTTAATATTAAGTTGCCTACTACAACTATGAGTATCAATTATCTTCCTCAATTGCCAAATTTTTCATGACGACAAATAACCACAATAAGCTAGCCATGGGCACTTACCTTGGCCATCCATGCATGTCACCCTCACCCTACGGTTATCATTTTTGATAAATTTTAGATCCCTCCCAACATGAACAACATACCTTCTAATAGCATCCTTAAACTCTTTCCTATCAGTAAAAATAGTGCCCACTTCCTACTTGTAATCTGCCATGGACTTTTGCTTTGCATATTTTGAGAAAGGACCTACATATATTGTATCATCATTGTCATCCTCCTCACTTGCACTATTTTCATGAATTAAAAGCTTATCAAACTCTCAATCATCATCTGACAAACCCCTACATTGTTGGGTTTCTTTTTCACTGTCTTCATCCACGTATTCATCATCACTCAGATCATTCGTTCCTGCTTCATCATCACTGTTCACTTCCACTTCCACTTCTTCTTCACTATCAACCTCCCCTCCATCCTGAATGTCCACGTCAACTACTTGTTCACTTTCGACCTCAATCTCAGCCTCATTATCCACTTCCAATGCTTCTTCACTTACATCCTCAACTTCATCCTCATTCTCAACCTTCACTACAACCTCATCATCTTCTGCATCCTCATGCTCAACATCCTCATTATCCACTAAATCCTCCTTCTCAACCTCCAATGCATCGTCATGGTCAACATCCAACCAATCCTCATTGTGAACATCCAATAAATCCTCCTTCTGAACCTCCAACGCATCGTCACTCTCAACATCCCGTGCATCCTCATTGTCAACATCCACTGCATAGTCATTCTCAACCTCCACTACACCCTCCACTACGTCTGTAATTCCTTCTTCACCACCCTCAACATGTGCTTCTCCTCCCACGCCACTACCCTCACCACTCTCTGCATGACCTTCACATAGCAAAAGAATCTCATTCTCATCATTTTCTAAGATAGTTGCTTCGTCCACCCCATGCACAACATACAGGTTCACTTTCCCCAAATACTTAGCCACATTCATCATGTTCATAGCTCCTTTATCATCATCAACCTTATGTAGAACATGTTGGACACTGTAATATAATTCTTCTACTTGCATGTAACCCATATGGTTAAGTGAACCTAATACTCCAAAATAACATCATTTATCGGGGTCTACGTCCCAATTAACTATCTCCCCGCCTATATAATTAAAGAGGACTTCTTTGATCAAGGTCCCACCATGGTGGACCACTACTCGAAACATGTCATCACACATCCCTACCTGAACCCTGCAAATGCAAACGAGGGACCACTAATTTCAGTTAAAGTAAGACCTATGGGACCATTATCATGCATCTAAACAAGACAACTTTTCACACAAAACAATTTCACCCATAGTTAAACCCCCTGAACGCGACAACAATAAAAACATATCGAAAAACCTCAAACACTTAAAATTATCAAATGTAAACTCTAACCTGATTTGTGGAATTCAATTTGCTCAACAGATTTCACCTTCAAGATCACCCAATTTGGATTTCCAGTTCCTCCAAAATGCTTAACCCTAAATCGCGATTTCTGCAACCCAAACCCTAACTCAGAATTTTTTAATCACTGCTACGTGAATTTTAATGAAAAACACTGTCACTTCCACGTTATGAAGCTAAACAACCACGTTGCACAGATCACTTCACGCTGTCAGCTAGATCGTTAAATATTTAATGCCGTGATAAAAAAAATGTAATTGTACATTTTTCTCACAAGTTGAGACTATATTAAACTTTTTAAAAAAGTAGGATGGACTTGAACCTATAAAGAGAGAACGAAGGTATTAAGAAACAAAAATAAAAGGAATAAAGAATGATACCATGGAATAAAGTTGCGATGGGATTGACCAACTGTTTAATAATTCTTTGCATCTCACACGTACTCCCAACAACGCCTCGCTGGCACATCCGAACTCCGCCACGTGGCCTTGGGCTTGAATTCCAACCTATTATTAGGTTAAGGTGGAACTTAAAACTTGGAACATGGCAGAGCGACGACGAGTGAAGAAGACCACACCGTTCAACAAGTAATAACTGACATCATAATCGTTGTCATCGTCGATTCAGAAGTAGAATGAAGCATAATTTGTGTTTGTGATTTGTGAATTGTGAGTGGCGGAGATGAAGGGAGAGACGGCGACGCTGGTGCTGGTGAACCTGGCGGGGATAATGGAGAGGGCGGATGAGTCACTGCTTCCGGGAGTATACAAGGAAGTGGGAGCTGCGCTTCACACCGACCCCACCGGCCTCGGTTCTCTCACTCTCTTTCGATCCATCGTTCAATCCTCCTGCTACCCTATCGCCGCCTACCTCGCCGTCCGCCACAACCGCGCACATGTCATCGCCCTGGGTGCTTTTCTCTGGGCTGCCGCCACCTTCCTTGTTGCATTCTCCTCCACTTTCTTCCAGGTCACCGCTGTTTCTTACGACACAAGTTACAACTCTTAAATTCATATGAAGGGGGAAGAGTGTTTCTAAATTCGGGATACCAGGGTTGTAGAATTTGTAATCTAGGTCTTTTTCTACCAAATGCCTAACAAATTATGAATGTGTTGGAATATTAGCGGATGTTTTCTTAATATCCGATCAACTGTTTTTATCAGCTTATCTACTTGAAAGGACTTCGATAAAGTGGCAGTAGTTGAAGGGAGAAATTCATTCGATTCCATTTATTTTAGTTTTTTTTACAAGTGTTTATAGAAAAAAATATTTACACATAATCATCTGAGATAATTTTAGCGTATCTTTTGCTAATGGAAGTTTGTCTGGACTTTAAGCCTCAAATTTCTGGTAAAAGCATGGAGTTGGGGATATCACCTTATAATTTTTCTTTTGTTATAACAGAGGTACCCACTTTTCTATCATAATTCTGAAAACTCTGTGATAGCTCTGTTTATGAGAAAATAAGTAAAAGCAAGAGGTTTAGTACTAGTTAAGGTGTAGGTGAAAGGAAAGAGCATCAAACCATATTTTACATGTTACAAGATGAAAGAGCAGCAAAAAAAATGAGAATTTCTTTTATTACACTAAATTGTGCTTCAAAAATGTTACGAAATTGGTGTTCAAGACCATGTCTCTGGTGCCATCCTAGTATCATTGCATACCGTTTTGCCTTACAAAAAAAAAAAAAAGAATTCAAGACTACTCTAATTTCCAAAAGCATGTTTTTGTTCGTTGGCATTTTCACAGTTGGCAATCATACGAAGTTCTTGAAACAATGTCAGTATAACTGTTATGCTATTGTAGGTATATGGTTGACTGTATTCACTTTGAACTTTGAAGTCATTGTATTGTAGGTAGCTTTGTCACGAGCATTTAATGGAATTGGCCTTGCGCTTGTAGCACCTGCAATCCAGTCTCTTGTTGCTGACTCAACTGATGACAGCAATCGTGGCATGGCTTTTGGATGGCTTCAACTAACAGGCAATGTTGGTTCGATTATTGGTGGCCTCTTCTCAGTGTTGATAGCTCCAATTACTGTGTTTGGAATCCCTGGTTGGAGAATTTCCTTTCACATTGTTGGACTAATAAGCATTATAGTAGGTGTTTTAGTATACCTCTTTGCCAATGACCCACACTTCTCAGATAATGGTAGAAATGATAGGAGGCAAGCTCCAAATAAAACATTTTGGTCTGAAGTGAAAGATCTGGTTGAGGAGTCCAAGTCAGTTTTGAAGATTTCGTCTTTTCAGATTATTGTTGCACAGGGTGTCACTGGCTCCTTTCCCTGGTCTGCTTTATCATTCGCACCAATGTGGTTAGAGCTTACTGGCTTCACCCACAACAAAACTGCTTTCCTCATAGGTCTGTTTGTTGTTGCCAGTTCTATTGGGGGATTGTTTGGAGGTAAGATGGGAGATATTCTCTCCAAGCATCTTCCAAATTCTGGGAGAATAATTCTGGCTCAGATAAGCTCTGGATCAGCCATCCCCTTAGCAGCACTTCTTTTGCTGGGTTTGCCAGATGATCCCTCCTCAATAGTGTCTCATGCTTTGGTTCTAATAATGATGGGGCTCCTGATTTCTTGGAACGCTCCTGCTACAAATAAGTACACATCTCAATCTAATCTTTAGTTTGTCTGTTTACTTAATCATCTTTCCCTTATTTGGTATAGTATCTATTTGCTATAAATATTCTGGAAATTTCTTGCACCTTCCAACTTTCGTTAAGAGGATTAGTGAAACTTTTATGTTATTCAATGTATTTTTACAATACATTGCTGATTTGTTAAACACACAAAATCCTCTCTAATTTCTAGGCTAGTGGCATCTTAACTTGGAATGATTTTCATTTTGAACTTGCTTATAAACTTGGTTAGAGCAAACCGACTACTGGTAGTGTGGTTATTAATAGGTAACTTCAATTAGCACTACTAAATATTCAACAGCCAGATAATTTCAAAGTTTTCAAATTTGTTTTTCAATTCACTTTCTGAAATATTATTAAATTTTCTTTTGCTTTCGTACGTATCCCGAACAAGCTTTTATTTACTCAAGTGCAAACAGTTCTGCATCTGTCTGTGGCAGAAAGAGAGTGCTAAACACAGCATAATTTATTGCATTTTTTGTGATCTAGAACTGAAAGACAGCTTTGTGATTGTAGAAAAGATTGTTCAAGTTATATATGTTTATGCATGGCTTGATTTGTCCCCTGTATGGACATTAGTCCAATTTTTGCAGAGATAGTTCCAGAGAGATCCCGAACAAGTGTATACGCCTTGGACAGATCTTTTGAGTCTATATTATCATCTTTTGCTCCCCCTGCAGTGGGGATTTTGGCTCAACATGTTTATGGGTATAAGCCACTTCCTGAAGGGTCCAGTGAATCTCAAGAGATTTGGACAGACAGAGAGAACGCTGCATCATTGGCTAAGTCTCTTTACACAGCCATAGGAATCCCAATGGCTCTCTGCTGCATAATCTACACATTTCTTTATAGAACATATCCAAGAGACAGGGAACGAGCTAAGATGATAGCTTTAATAGAATCAGAGATGCAATTAATTGAATCAGGTGCTTTAGACATGGATAAAGAGTTTGAGTCAGAAGAATTATCTATTGCAGAGTATGAGTATGATGGCGATGGCGATCTTGATGGTGAAGATAACACATTACTCTACGGGCAGTTGACATTTTCCAAAGAATAGTTAGAAACACATCACTTTTAGATGTTTTGCCAAATGATATTTTATGTCCCAACAGAGACAGGTTTCAGGTATATACTACATGGTGAAGAATTTTTTAGAACTACATTTTGATCATTTTTGTGCTTCAATCATACAGGAACTGTTATACATGAAACTATATACGTTTTCATAGCTATATCTCCCACTCTTTTGAGGGAATAATTCCCCGTTGTACGTAATTCAACTTTGTAAACTTTAATACTTTGGATAACACTGAGTGTATATTTGTTTGTTTTGGCTAATGTAATTGACATTCTAATTTCTTAAATATCAAGTGCGGTGTGACTTACCTCGGCAAGTCAAATATGAGCACAGAGACAAGGATAATTAGAAGAAAAAGGAACATAAATAATAGATAAAAGCAACTGAAGTTCAGAGATGGAGAGAGTAAACGAATAGTTCTAAATTCTTGTGCAACATCTTTCTATTAATCTTACTTTTTATAATAAAACTTGATTGCTTTTCTGTTTTTAGAATATGAAATGTATTTCTTTATTTTATTTAATACGCTCTCTATAAGATGGTAAAAGTATTTGCCAGAAAATGTAACGTTTCTCATTATTTATTTTTAAAAAAAATATTAAATATGCAATTCTTCACAACTTCACTTTCTTAAACGGGAATTTTTGATACCTTGAAACAAGTACCTTAATAGAAGGCATTTGTTTCATGATTTTTTTTTTTGCCTTCTATAGAATATAAAAGTAGAAATAAATATTTCATGCCTGTTAGAAAATTTTAAAAGATTATATATTTTATTTTTAAAAAAATGACATGTTTGCATATTTATGCATTATATTGATGCATCTTTTTTTCTCTAGGAAAGATTAATTAAGGAGAGATTACATAAAAGTGATATCAACTTAATCTAAGGAATTGACTTAATATATTGAGTTTTAAGAGTGAGCCTCCTTAATATTGGTATATTTCCTTATATAATGACTTTTACTTTGTTGTTGTGGTGGTGATGGTTTTGTATTGTTGATCTAAGACTAATGACTTTTTATTTATAAGGATCATATATTCAATTTGATATTATTTATTTTGATATTATTTATCGTATTTCTTCTTTTATTAGTATTATGTTCTTTGTCAATTGTAAATTTTGACATTAAATTTTTTATAGATGTTAGAATGTAGACATTTCTCTACTTTTTCCACTTAGAACATCAAAATTCTTTAAGAGATATTTATCTTCTCCTAATTTTGATTATTATTTTACATTTTCTTTATTTATAGTCAATTCTTCATTTATTTATTAAATGCAAAGAAAAAAATTGAACTTTTAATACTTATAGATGTTTTCATGTAAGAAATTATCATTATTTCATTTTTTTAAATTATTTCAAAATTTAATAATATTTCTTATAATATGCAAAGTTAGCCAAACATGTTTTATTTTATATAAATAAAATAAAAATCGAAATAGTATTTGTATACTAAAGTTTGATGGATTTGTATGAGACATTTAATCAAAAGAAAAGAACTCGAGTTGATTGAATTCAATTTGTGGGTTTAACGAGAGATCAAACTCATCTAGTGTGATTGCTGTAGACATTAGAAGATAAGATGATTATTGGAATAATTCCTGTCAACTTTTTAGTGGCAGATTGTCCAAGTAAATATTTTCAACAATAAAATTGATTAAAGAATAAAGAGAAATTATTCAATTAACTCATCGTTACCTTATTTTACTGCATAGAGCTTTAAAATTGTTTATTTAGCCATAGATTGATGACGATTGTTAACAGATCTATAATGTTCTTAGACATAAGTGTTATTTTCTTTTTTGTTTTCTTATAATTCAAAGTGCGGTTAATTCATTTATTTGATTAATTGATAATCTTTTATCAGACTTTCCATGTTAGTTTCACTATTTCTATGCATTTGGGTCCTGGACGATAATATGTACCATGAAGGACGCACGACCCTAAAGGATAGAAAGCTTAAATGACAAATAAATACTACAGGACTTTGAGGTAGGATTGGACAAAAGTAACTGATCAGTACTGTATTATAATTAATTATACTATATTATACTTAAAAATACTTATTCACTTTTACTAGAAGTTCAGTATATTATTTTATGGTTTAGTTTTCAAAAACTGAACTTATAACAATTTCGGTTCAGTTAACCGTGAGAACTGTATCTACTATTTTCTCTTCTCTAGTTCCAGTTCAACTGTTTTGTTTTGCCAAAAAACGTTATTTAATAATAAAATATTAATAAAAGAAACCGTTCACATAAAAAATTAATAATGAAATTTTTAAGACAAAATCTTTTTATCACAATTTTTTATATTTTTTTATCAATAAACATATATTACTTTTTAAATAATATTATTTTAAGTATAAAAGTAAAATATTTTTTTTTAAATTTAATTTTATTAAATGATTAAGTAATAGAAATCATAAAAGAAAAAAAGACTATATAAAAAAAGTAATGCTTTAAATATATTATATTCTTTAACATGTTATTAAATATGTAAAAATATGTTAAAAAAACTTTTAATGATATTAAAATGTGTGTAAGCGCACATACTAAAATAACTATTTATTTTAAAAATCAACTTACCTTAAAATAAATATCAATATTATTATTTTTAAATGATAATATTTTACAGACTAAAACTAAAATATATTTTTAATGTTAAATTTTATTAAATGACTATATAATGAAATATCATAAAAAAATAGTAATATAACAAAAATAATTAATATTATAGAAATATCAAATCACAAAAAAATTAACAAACGTTTATTAAGAGTAACTTTTTAGTATCATCTTTTATTATATTATAATAATTAATAAATATTAGTTTAATTTTTACATAATAAAATATAAATAATAAATAATTGATTAATAAAACAATTTTATGAGCAACAAAATAAATATAAATAAAAAATTGTTTTAAAATAAAATACGTAGATAAAAAGATAAAATAAATTATATACACATATAAAACAAAAAAATATGAATAAAAACTTAAAAAAAAATATAAAAGTAAAATAATATTCATGACAAAATAAATATAAATAATAAAATAAAATAAAATAAAATAATTTCCATACACATATAATAATAAAAGAAATATAAATAAAATAGAAAATAATAATATCAAATAATTAAAAAGTTAATTTGTAACACACTTATGAATAAAATAAAATAAAAATATTAAAATAAATTTCAATTAAAAAGAACATGTATTGTTATACTATTCAGTTTAAAAACTAGTACAATTCAGTTTAAAATTAGTATAGTTAGTAGTTCAGTTTAATTTATATTGTAGTTTAGTACAATTTAGTATAGTTAAGTTCAGTCCAGTTTGATAAAACAAAAAACAGTTCAGTTCAGTTTGTCTGAACTGTTTTACAACTCAGTTCAGTTTAGACAAATTAGTTTTTAGTTCAGTACATATTTTAGTAGTACAGTGCAGTTCAGTTCTATTTGTCCACCCCTACATATAAGATTGAGCGATTCTAGTAGTGCTAAATAGTCTTACTCGATAAAGAAGTTTTCTCCACAAGACAAGTATTAAAGTAAATGGTGACTAAAGGTAGTGGGCCAACGTTGGGTCAAGGTTAAGGTATCACTAATCTCAAGCCCATATAAAAAACTATAAATACAGGTCAAAGGTAAGAGGTAGGTGATCACATTTACTATGCATTTAATACCATTGCTTTGACTACCGTACAAACTATTCGCTAACTTAAGCATTGGAAAACCTTTTGACAGGTACCCCTCCAAACGGTTGGAGTGACAACGAAGATGAGACGAAGATTCTACTACCAGGACGGCTTAGGAGAGAAAATTTTGAAGGTGTTAGAAGTTACTTGACCTCATACCCGAAACATTTTGGTGCCCACCGTGGGATCGAGTGACTTGCTTAAAACCCAATGGTGACCACGAGAAACATGAGTTCTAAAGATTATCAAAATGTTGCAGTAGAGGATGGAGGAGATGCAACAACGATATGAGACGGAACTGGTTGTGCTTAGAGCTGAGAACGCCGCTAGAGCCGCTGGGGAAAAGGCCGTAGAGGAGGGAGACAAAACCGCCTAGATGGAATGGAGGAGCAGAATACAATGCATGATGGTTCGTGGCGGCTAACCGAAATAAGGGTCAGGGAAAGCAGGACAAAGAACGTTCTAGATGAGAGCGTCATGGTCAGCAAAGAACTCATGGTGAAAATCGAGAACATGGTCAGAATGTTGTCGTTCGTCTCTGCCATTATGGACATGCATATATCCCCAGTTCAAGATGTATGATGGGTCGACTGACCATGAAGATCACATAAAGACATTCAACAATCAGATGACGTTTCACACTAGGAATGACGCTATCTAGTGTCGAGCCTACCCCTTATCGTTGGAGGGAGAAGCTTTGGAATGGTTTAATTCCTTGCCTTCCAACTCAATTGAGAACTTTGAGAGTCTCAAGCGCATGCTCGGTCATCAATTTGCGAGAAATCGTGCTCAAGACTTGACTGTTTTCGCACTGGTGAATCTTAAGCAAGAGAAGGAAGAATCGTCGAGCTGAGAAAAAGGTTGGGGGAGAAAAAAGGAGCTTGGGTGGATGAGCTACCAAAAGTCCTATGGGCGTGCCGATGTACCCCACAGGGGATGACTAGTTAGGTGCCTTTCAACCTCACATATGGCACTGACGCCATGCTTCCCGTTGAGGTGGGGGAACCATCATTGCGAAGGCAACTGGAGAATGTCAAATTGAACGAGGATGAACTAAGAGTAGAGTTGGATACTTTAGAAGAACGACGAGAATCGACGGTTGTGCGGTCAGAGGCCTATAAGCGATTAGTCAAGAAAAGATATAAACACCAAGGTGCGACCTAGGAACTTCTAGGAAGAAGATTTGGTATGGAGAAAAACTGATGATGCAAGACGGACGACTTCACACGACAAATTGGCCGCTAAATGGGAGGGACCTTTCAGGGTAACAGAAGACCTTAAGAATGGAGCCTATCGCCTAGCCCGCCCAACCGGACGGTCGAACCATCCCTAATACTTGGAATGCTTCCCACCTAAAATTATACTTTAGCTAAGTAACCACTCATTGTATTCTTTTTGTCATGTTAATATAATGAGAATTTTATGACGATAGATCCATAGTAATATTATGTGCAAATGTTGATACCAACAAATAGACAACCATAACACCGAATGAAATTCTTCACTAACCCAAGTTGATGAACGGAGAATTCTGAAAGGAATCAATGTAAACTTGGTCAGGCAGTGAACGACCAATTCTTCCACGAACCACTGTCGTCCAGTCCACATAGCACTAACCCAAGTTGATGAATGGAGAATTCCAAAAGGAAGCACTATCAACTTGGTTGGGCGGGGAACAATGAGTTCTTTCATGAACCATTGTCGCCTGATCTACATATAACTAACCCTAGTTGATGAACAAAGAATTTCGAAAGGAATCACTCTCAACTTGATTAGACGGTGAACGAAAAGTTTACAAAAAAATAATAAATATTATGACACATATCTATGAAGGCACTAAACGTCTATAACTTAACAAAAAATAACAAAGCAAAAAAGGCTTTTTGCAAAGGAAAAGCGAAACTGTTGTATTGCATGGTAATCTTGGGATATACATCAATGGTATCGATAGAAAAAGCAAAAATATTATCATTATTTTAATTATTACAATTATAAAAATGAAATATAAATATTTTTTATGATTTTATTGTAAATAATTTTTTTTATTTTGTAGGTCATTTCTTAATTAAATAATAATTAAGTTTAAAAAATAGTCAAATTAACTAAAATTATTCAAAAATATATATATTAAAATAAAAGGTTATACATTTTTTTATAATTTTAATTAATTTGAATAATTTTTAAACTTAATTATTATTTAATTAAAAAATTACCTACAAAATAAAAAAAATTATTTACAATAAAATCATAAAAAATATTTATATTTCATTTTTATAATTGTAATAATTAAAATAATGATAATATTTTGTGAACATATATGTGAATAGTTTATGATAAAATAAAATTGTTGAACTAAAAGTATATAATTAAAGAAAATTGATCAATATTATATATATATATATATATATATATATATATATATTAATAAACATAATACTATATCAACATTGAGTATACTATGTTTTGTGTATAGAAGTTTAAAAAAGTTTTTTCTGTTGATAGAATCATATCTAATAAGAATACGAGTTTAATAATCTTACTAGGATATGATAAAATTTTCAGTTAATTCTTTAAATATATTCTGAGCACGAATGAATTTGTAAGACTTAACTCATTTTTTAATATTATATATATAGAGAGAGAAATTTACAAATAAAAATGTTATTTAATAGAGATTCTATTCGCATGTTTAAATTTAAAGAAAGTTGCTTAAAAATTAAACAACGTTATTTACATAAGTAACCCTTCTTCAAATTTAAACAATTATATTTATATAAAATATATTTTTAAGGTAACTCTAATAATATCTCTCATAGGAAATCCTTTTACAAATTATCAATTATACTTTTACTCTCTTCCATAAACATATTCTTCTATCATATATATATATATATATATGAACAGATTAATACTAGAGTGTAATAAATAATTAAATATAGAGTATTAAATATTAGATAACTAAAGTCAATTAATGAATATGCAATAGATAAAATAATTTATAATCTAGGAATGACTGCCCGTCTAGCTCAGTTGGTAGAGCGCAAGGCTCTTAACCTTGTGGTCGTGGGTTCGAGCCCCACGGTGGGCGTTTTGTTTTGAAATAGCATTCACCCATGTTTTTCTTTTTTTGTTTTTACAATTCCTTTTACTTACAGTTTTTTTCTTCAAAATGTCCTATTTATGTTATTTTAGTGTAATATGTTTTTATTTATAAAAGAAAATATTCTATATAATTTTTAAGAGTCCATAATCTTAATGATTAAATATTATTTTATTTGTCAACATTATATTTAGTTTTCTTTAAATATTTAATATTTATTTTTTTCATAATATAACGATACATTCATTGAAAAATTGCATAAAAGTAATTATAATTGAAATTATGAGGTGGAGATTTACATTTTATTAATTTAATTTTACAGACTAATTTTATATAAATATTTTACATAACTTTATCGATATAGACTAACATTGAAATTATGAGGTGGAGATTTTTAATACTAAAAAACCATTTAAATGTAATTAGGTAAGTTATTCAGTACAAAAAAGAAATTGACTCACAAAATAGTTTTAAATTACTTTTTCAAAAATAAAAAACGAATTAGTTTTATGAAAGAGATCATACATATATTTATGCATATGTTGAAGCAGAAATAATTTATTACTTGTAAAGGCAAAACTTATTCCACAATAATTTGAAACACCCTACATATCGGACACTCAATTATATTTTCAAATTATTTGTACATTAATATCTGTTACATATTTGTAATCAAGTTTCTTACAAACAATCTGCATTTAACCTTTTTTAACAAAAAAGTCTGTTTTCTTTATCTCTTACCTTTATAAATTCATTTTTCTTTAAATCTTATGAATTGAATGAGGGACTATATCTTCATTGATTCAAATAATGTCAATAAACTCATTAATGGTTTACAAAATATTTTATTTACAAACATTAGCACACATTTTTTTTAAAGTATGTATTTAAACATAGTCAATCAATGACGTATAAAGTTCTTTTTCACTAATTTACATTCAACAATATATAACAGATTCATCATTTCAATTAGAATTGAAGTTCTCACAAAGCTTGAATATATGTTTACTATCTCACTTCAAACAAGTTCTAAAAACATGAAACTAATATATATATATATATATATATATATATATATATATATATATATATATATATATATATATATATATATATATATATATATATATATATATATATATATATATATATATATATATATATATATATGTATGTAACTTCCAACAAGTTCTAAAAATATGAAACTAATCTTTTCACCAATGCTTGAGTGCACTAACGCAGTTGTGATCTTCAGACTTCTAAAAGCATGTATATATACAAGAAATCCAATAGTCCTGCATAAAGATTCAGGTGTAATATGTGTTCTCTAGACTGATAATGTGTAGTACTTTTCTTAGATGAAAATATGTGTCAATAAAATGATATATGTATATCATGTTGTGAATAGTAGTTGTTTAAATTATTAGCTTAACCTTGAAAATATACTATATAAAACTATGATGATTACCTTTAATTTAGGAGTAGGTAATATAATTTTATATTCGGTAGTGAATAGGTCAAACAACACTAAAAATAGTACATATAATTGATATATTATTTTATATGTATTTATATTTAAAACTATCGTGTTGTATTATTTATTAGAATATTAAATTAAATAATGATTATTTTAATATTTTTAAGATATTAGTTATGGTTTTAATATATTATATAATTTTTGCATAATATATAAAAATACAGAAATAAAATATATAATTGTATAATATAGTTAAATTTTGTTTTTGTAAAATATTTATAAAAGCTAGCCTAAAAATTAATTTTAAAAAGTTATATGTAATTTTATAAATAAAATATCATTTAAACATACATAAGTCGTCATATTATATTATAATATTATTTAATTTACTATTTTTGTGTATACAAAATATGATATAATTATATATTGTCATATTTTTGTGTATCATGCACTAGTACCGTCAGGCGAAATGATAGCGGTTGTTTTTCCTTATAGACAGCGGTTCTCGAACCGAGGCATATTCAGGCGAGGCAAAAAGTGTACTATTTTTGGCCTCGGGTGTGAACCGAGGCATAAAGGGAGAGAATTTGGCATCGGTTTAACTATAACCGAAGCAGTAGACTTTTTCGGTTTTTTATTTTTTTTTCCGAAGGACTATATGCCTCGGGTTAGGGGAACCGAGGCCGTATTTCCCACCCTACTGCTTCGATTGTAGCTTGAACCGAGGCAGTAGAGTCCTTTTTTTTTTCTAACCGCAAAACTTTCTGCTTCTGATGTGGTCATAACCGAGATCATAAGGTGCTTTTCTACCTCGGTTTTGACTTGAACCGAGGCATATATCCTTGTTTTTTTTTTAAAAATGAAGTATGTTTCTGCAACATTCCCAACAACAGAAACAAACCTGCATATATATTTACAGCCAGAACAGTTTAGAATAATCCAGAAATGTATATTTTGAATGAAAATTATAATAAAACATAAATACATTCAATTGAATCATAAATCAACTTCTTATAAGCATAAATCAATCCAATTATAATCATAAATCAAGTTTGAAGCATAAATCAATGTAATGTACAATAGAAATGAATAATAATGTAGAAAAGCATCAAACAACTTAGAAATATAAACTTAGAACTTACTATATCCTAATATCTACTACATACTATTATATAAATGAATTACATATTTAGCCAGTGCTTTCCTCACAAGTTAAAGTGACTTCTCTGGAATTGGAGCAGTCCTATTAAACCTTTGCATAAAATACAATGATTTCAATTAGTGTATTTGAAATCTAAACTATAGGGAAAATAAAATTTAAACCTAAATAATACCGTTTCCCATCCACTGGTGTAATGTGCACGAATAATGGTCATCATCCAAAACATGACGTAGTAACCACATTCATATGACCCCGTTTGTATATTACACTACAATATATCATCATAATTATAAAATGTTAAGTAACATCATTTGAATGGAACCAAATGTAACAAAGTATGGACTAAAATACCAAACCTTAAGGGCAACCCATGCAAGCTTTTTAGCTGTAGTAGTAGATCTCCCAGATAACATCATATGTGTTGCAAGGGAACTATTAAAAAACAATTCCTTTAGCATACATTTATATAACAAAAAAGTTGAAACATTGAGATTCTTACCAATCTACTACATGTCTAAGAGGGTTGGGAGGAGACTTCTACAATGAACAAAACCAGACAGCAGTGTTCTCCGGTATGGAGATCACAAGTAACTGCCAATGACACCTGAAATTGGTAATAACTTATGAATCATATACCAAAATTAATAAATGAATGTGTTGAAGTTAACAAACTTCACTTACTCATGTATATAAGGGAGAAAATATATCTCCTTCCCCATTCCAAAGCAGGTGGTGATGTATGTTTGGACATCACCAAATTTATTTCTTTCATGAGTCATAGAGGGGTCAATGAACCCATATACATCGTTGAACCCCTTCTTGTTACTAACATCAAACATATACCTAAAATGAAGAAATAATCTGATATAAGTAAGTTGATAAAATAGAATTATATAAAAAAGTTTTCATAAACTTACATCATTCACAGCTGAATGAGTGTAATATTAATTTCTTCTCTACCCGACGTAAGCTCCCTAACATCTTGATGATGCAAGTACAATGGAATCTGAGCTTCTCTTCCAAATGTAGTGGAATCCCAGTGTACATTCATCGGCGCATCTGAAATGATTTTAGCAAGCTCGTCTAACGCACCAAGAGGGTCATCCTCAGATAATTGAGTCTTCTTTGGTGTAGGACTTCCCTCTTGACCTATCTACTGTTAAATGCAAAAATGGTTATATTATAACGTCAATTAGAAGTAAATAATAAAATAGAGAAGTATATAGTACGAGTGTTTACCGGGAGATTAGATACATCACCAACCAAATGTCTAGGTCAGGCGACAAAGGACTTAAATGCTTCTTCCACAGTGAAGAACTCATCTGTAGGCACAGGAAGAATGACATCTGCTATGACAACTTCATCCACCGTGACCTTGAACTCATCTTCTGAAAGTTGTACACCATGCACTACAGTGGCTGTCTCATAAACTGTACCACAAGCCACTAGCATGGTCCCAGTATCAGAAAGAATATATCACTGACATGGACGAGTTTCATCCATGTCGTCCCCTAGGGCACCGACAGCTGAACAACTTCCTTTACCGCTTCTACCTGTCAAATTAAATGTTAGGTTATGCAAAAAGTAAATTAGTAACCAAAAATAAATAAGTTTACCTGTAGGGGGCACAACATGTTCCGCTACAGGAGATGGCGGAGGACGATTGCCATAATCCTCATAATGCTGCTGGAACTGGCGCGCAACCATTTTAGCAACTTCATCATACAACTCTGCCCGAACCTTCTTTGTGATCTCCTGCGTCATCTCTTTTCTTATGTCCTCCTTCATCTTTTCGTATGAATATGGACGCGAGGAAGACCCAAAAAACTGTCATATGCCTATGCCAGTCCCAACACCACACACCCGTCCTGGGTGCTCAGGTCGTCCAATAGCTGTGGCAAGAATATCCTGACGACCTTCTTGTGTGAATTGACCTTGGGAGCTCTGCTCAACCAAGGAGTCCTGTCACATAACAAAAGTTCAAAATCATTAGAAAGATTTATGTAATATATATAACAAAATTAATGTAAAAATATAAGAAATGACATCTTACAATTCTTTCAGATATTTCTCTGGCAGACTTGGAAGTGTAGGAGCCCGATGGTCTTATACGGGCTAACTTCCACTTCTCGTGCCAAGATGGTGGTGAAGGAGGAGGAGGAGGGTCAACACCCTTATAAAGTGGAAGTCTACTATCTGACTTCTGCTTCATTATTTTTCCTTCAAGCTCCTATATCCACCACGAGACAGTAGGTGTGGATTTTTATTCTGAGCGCTTATTCCCTATGCTTTTGACCTTTTTTCCTGTGACAAAATGAAACAATTGTCATAGTAGAGAATTATGAATGATGAATTGAATGATTTTACTGCACTTACCTGCCACGCCTCGGATGAACGAAGCTCTACAAACTGACGCCATGTTTCTTCGTCAATTGCTGAATATTTGGAACATGAATTTTCATTACTTTTTGGTCCAAATATATATCTAGATGTCAATTTTGTCTTAAACCCTCGAAATCTTTCTACAATTGCAGATAAACACCTATTCCTTAAGCTCTTGACGTTTGACATATCAAATGTTATCTACAACAAAGAAAGTAAATACCTTATATCAATACAAATTTATCAATATAATGAATATAGAATTTGGAGCAATATTGCTTAACTAACCAATAGATCTTGCCAGATAAGATTTCGATCAGCCTCAGAAACATGGTCAAAGGATGGAGTAAGTATAGAGATACGATCACGTGCTAGTACTCCAAGGTAAGACCTAAATACATCTGCATTTGGGCCAGATGCAACTCCAGTGACCACGTCAATAATGACAGGTGTCCTCTCGCCTGACGAATGAGGTGACTCAGCCATATATCTGTCACAATAAATAAGATGAAAGATAAATAAAACACTTATAAAATAACATATATTATTTAACAAAAGCCATAAATATTTACACAAACAAGAAATTCATACATAATCATATGGATTGGTCATATATATATTCCCTCATTGTGATCTTCTCGTATTGCTTGTATATCATCAATTAGAGGGTCGTCATCCAAATTTATTGTCGTTTTAAATGGATGGTTGTTAGCGATATGAAGATTACTTAGATTCTCTTCTTTATCTTCAATTTGCCTTTTTCCTTGGAGAGCAACATACCAATGGTCAGACACAGGATCTTTGACATAAAAAATCTGACTTGCTTGATATGCCATGATGAACGGTTCGTCTCCATAACCAACCTTTCGAAAATCAACAAGTGTCATACCAGATTCATCTATTTTGACACCACTCTTATTGTCTACCCACTTACATTTGAAGAGTGCAACGAAAAACTTAGTGTAATCAACTTCCCATATCTCTTCAATTCTACCATAATATCTCATGGATCCAACTACAGGATTTTGATCTTTGGATGTGGAAAACGGTAGCGACTCAGCTTCTACATTGACGCCACTATTTTGTACTGTGCTTTTATCATCCAAAGTCTTTGTATAGAATGTGCAATTATTAATTTCGTAGCCTGTAGAACATGCAACATCAAACTTCAAGCCATTTGCTAACCACAACAAAGTCTCTGAGGACCGTGATTCTTTCGAAACTTCAGATTTGAACCAGGACAAGAATGTTCTGTTATGCTCCATCAACTGCCATTTCTCTGATTGTCGTGGATACTTGTCCTTTACAACGACTTTGTGTGCTTCCAAAAATGGGATCACTTTATCTGTGTTGTTTAATATGTACAGATGTGCTTGCATCAATTCTTCACGACTTTTCGTCACCACATTCACACCTCGGATGCTTTTACTTGTAGAATATCTATTCAACCATGATGTCCGAGGGACTTCTATCGGATTTGCTTTAGTCATATACTCAGAGCAAAACTCAATACTTGCTTCAGCATATATCTTTCAATCATTGAACCTTCTGGACGATATTGATTTTTGACGTACCCTTTCAAAATCTTCATATAACGCTCAATAGGGTACATCCATCTTAAGTATACTGGTCCACACAACTTTATTTCTCTGACCAAATGAACAAGTAAATGCACCATGATGTCAAAAAAGGATGGAGGGAAAAAAATTTCTAGCTGACACAAGATGATGATAATTTCGCTTTGAAGTTCATCTAACTTTGTAGGATCGATGACTTTACTACAAATTGACGAGAAAAATGAGCACAATCGAGTTATGGTCTGCCTAACTTTTTCGGGCAAAATACCACGAATTGCCACTGGTAACAATTGTTGCATTAAGACGTGGCAATCGTGAGACTTCAGTCCAACAAGCTTTAAGTCCTGCATTGACACTAAGCTATTGATATTTGAAGAATCCTTGTGGTACCTTGATACTCTTTAAACAAAGACAAAAACTCATCTTCTCTTGTTTGGACATTGTGTAACATGCAGGGGGCAAATAAGTACGTTTACCAATCTCTCTTGGTGCCAACTCTTCTAGGATCTTCATGTCAACCAAATCCAAACGCGCATTCACTCCATCTTTTGTTTTTCCCTGGATGTTTAGTAGTGTACCAATCAAGCTATCACAAACATTTTTCTCAACATGCATGACATCTATGCAATGTCTAACATCTAACTTTGACCAATATGGAAGATCAAAGAATATTGATTTCTTCTTCCAAGGGGTCGTTACAGAAGACTTCTTCGACGTTTTCCCAAATATATGATGTACTCTATTAACTTTCTCAACAACTTCAAGTCCAATAAGTGGAATGGGTGCATTGTATTTCTCTTGTTCTCCATTGAATGCTTTCTTTAACCTTTGATATGGATGATTAGATTGTAAAAATCGCCGATGACGCATATATACTGTCTTCCTTTCGTGTTTTAATTGTTGAGCTGCAGTGTTTTCTTCACATATAGGACATGCTTTATGACCCTTCACACTGTACCCCGACAAATTACCGTAATGGTGCAAAATAATATGGCATGCATCATGAAAGTTTATGAAGCAAAGGCATCAAATATTTCAACCCCATCAACCCACAACAACTTCAAGTCTTCAACTAGTGGCCTTAGATAAACATCAATGTCATTTCCAGGCTGCTTTGGACCAGAACATCATGTACTTTCTTTTCATGCATAATCCAGGAGATAAGTTGTAAATTATCAGTATAACGGGCCAACAACTGTGATTGATACTTAAATTACCAAATGGATTCATTCCATCAGTAGCTAAGCCAAACCTAAGATTTCTACATTCTTCACCAAATTGGGGGAATTCTTGATCAATAATTTTCCATTGCTTTGAATCAGCTGGATGACGAAGCAGCCCATAAGTTGTTCTCTCATTTGGATGCCATCTTAGGTTTTTAACGTCTTTGGGATTCGCGAACAAACGCTTAAGTCTGGCAACTAGTGGAAGGTACCAAACTACTTTCAAAGCAGAACCATTCTTTTCTGTGTGACCACCATCTTCACCGTTGTTTTTTGACTTGTATCGTGATAACCCACATTTTGGACACTTTATCAAAACTTCGTTCTCATTCCTATATAATATGAAATCATTCGGACATGCATGTATCCGTTTATATTTCATACCCATCGGACAAAGAATTTTTTTTGCATCATAATTACGATTGGGTAACGTATTTCCATCTGGCAACATTTCATTCAACAACGACAACAATTCTGTAAAACTCTTATCACTCCATCCATTGCTCGCCTTTAAATTCATGAGCCTTAACACCGCTGACAACCGTGTGAACTTAGTTGAACCCGCATACAAAGGAGTCTCCGCATCAGTGGACATCGTTTCATATATATGCGCTTGGGCAAAAACTTCTGCGCCAACATCGCGGATCATGTCCTCTAAGTTGTCTTCTTCTGCTTGATCTTCCATATCCATTGTGGAATCATAAACATTTTCAGTTGGAGAGACAGTTGGAAAGTCTATTAATTCGCCGTGCCATATCCATGTTGTATAACTTCGTATGAAACCATCACAGATAAGATGTTCCCTAATATCAGTTGCGTTCAACTTCCTCCCATTCAAACAGTTCACACAGGGACATCTGAACTTGACTTCATCATCACCACTTGTACTCGCATTACGTTGCACAAACTCTATAAATTCTTCTACCCTTCTCTCGTAATCAGTGCTGATGTGTGGTAAATTAATCCACCCTCTATCCGTACGCATGTTTACTGAAATTGTTTACACAATTTCAATAATCTTAAATGATCACTTTGATCGTGTTTGTATTCAAGGTGTGACCTTATCCCATTCAAGAAGTTTCACTTTTCTTAGTTTATTAAACATATCAATTTTAAACAAGATATCTTAAATTTCACGAAATTTTGCCAGCATTTCGCATTGGTCTTCAGGTTACACGAAATGAAAGTGATTATAAATCACAATCAAATATGCACCCGAAGATCAATACAAAACACAACGACAAATTTTCGTGAAATTTAAGACATGTATATTAAAATTGATATGTTATAATAAACTATGAAAAAGTTATTCCTCTTCTTAAACTATCCAACCGGACAATTCAAGATTCAATACTTGTAAATTATTATTACCATCTCCTCTATTTTCATTTGTAAAAAGTATGTTTGTTCAAAAAATCTTGAGATAGTAAATAATTTTTGTATTGAATCTCAAACGGGAAACTAAGGCTAGTTCACAACAACAATATATATTCAAGCAAACAAATAATTACATATGCAACATGTAATATAATCAACCAAACATTATATTCAACCAAGAGTAAATAATGTCATTTCAATTAACTTTAGGGTTTAGATACTTGAGTTTATTTACTTGTTTACAACATGTTTCTCAAACCTTATTTGAATATTGTTTACAATTCAACGTGCCAATCACTACACTGTACATTTCTAAATTAACTCCAAACAGTGCGTAACACACTACTTATCCTAACAATCACACTGCCAAACAACCAATACACTGCCAACAACAAACAACCAATACACTGCCAACAAAATTAAAAAAATCAAAACAACCAATACATACAATTTGTTTCTCCTCCACCAATTATTATCAGCAAAAACACAATCAACCAACCTCAATGCAGACAACAAGATTGAAACAGCATTGGAGGCAGTACCGACGGAGGCAGCAGTGGCGGAGGAAGCACCGATAGGGCAACGGTGGCGCGACGATGAAGGGAGGAGGCGCGGCCAAGAACGAGGACGAGCAGGAATGCGCGAGCACTGGCAAGACCGAGGCAGGCGAGACCACTGGCAGCAGCAGTGGCGGAGGTAGCACCGGTGAGGCACCAATGGCGCGGCCAAGAACGACGACGAGTAGTGGCACTACCAAGACGGAGGCAGGCGAGACAACTGGCAGCAAAGCGGTGGCACGGCGAGCCAAGGAGTGGGACTGGTGGACGAAAGCGCAATAAAGAAGAAGACCGTATACGAGGAAGAAGAAGCTGTCGATGTAAATGGAGGTTCTACGAGATTTGAAAATATGAAGTTGAGCTACTACCTCGGTTACTCAAACACGCGAGGTAATAGCCCCATATAGCATCGGTTAAAAGCAAGAACGTTGTAGAACGTGTGGCTAATAGACCTCGGTTCATTGCTAAATTGATGCCCTAGGTCTGGCGTAGCAAGCAAGTAGGAGTTGGAGCAGGCGTAGCAACAGTTGGAGCAGGCGTAGCAGTGGTTTAGGCATCGGTTCCCCTGAAGCCCGAAGCAATAGGAACTAGTTTAGGCACCAGTTTCCTAACAAACCGAGGCAATAGGGAGTTGTCAGCCCCTTTCAGAGTTTTTAGGGGAGCAGCAGAGGTGTATAGGCTTCGGTCTCATCCTAACCGAAGCAATAGGGAGTGGTTTAGGCACCGGTTTCCTAGCAAACCGAGGCAGTAGGTAGTTGCCAGACTTCTCAGGCCCTTTTCAGACTTCTCAAACGGAGCAGCATAGGTGTATAGGCCTCGGTTTCATCTTAACCAAAGCAGTATAGATTTTCCACCACGGGTTGAATGGTGACCGAGGTATATAACCTTGTACGCTTCGGTTTTTGGATAACCGAAGCGTATATGGGATGTTAGAATCTGCATTTTTTACTAGTGATGTCTAAGTTGTTTTCAAAAATATTAAAACTCAATTATTAATTGGTAAAATATTTAAGGACATGAGGATTAATTAGTTTTTTTTTACACTGTGTTCCTGATATATTTTTTGTGTGTAATGATTATATGATGAGTAATGGTGTCATGACACACGTTTACATTCATTTGACACATATTGTAATGGTAAAATAGTCATAAAAATGTAAACTTTTGTATTCTTTAAAAAAAAAGTTAAAAAGTGAATGAAGATAATATTAAATGAATATAAAAAATTTAAGTGTGTGAAAGAATAATTACTCTTGTATAATCTTAGATACCAAAATAACAGGTTTTGTTGAACCATAACAAAAACGAAACAAACACAATCTCTAAAAGTAGAAAAGAGAATCCAAATTCCATACACCTCCGCTTGCACCCTTGTGTTTGTATTGTTATCAATTTCGTCTTGTGCAGTGTAGTGTGGGTTTTGTGTGAACATTATACACAACTGTGTCAAACCCAATAAAAATCAAGGAAATGTTACGTTGACACCACTGTTTTGTTTTGACATTGTAAAAAAATTAATATATTAAATCAGGTTATTTAATTTAATGATAATAAAATTATTGAATATAAAATAAGTTGTAAGAATTGAGTGAAAACTTTATTGAGTTTGAAGATATCTGGATTCAAATCAAAAACCTCCTTTTGCGATTCTTGCTCCTCCACTTTCTCCTAAAAGGAAACAAAAAATCCTCACGGAACGGGTGGATTCAAACACAATAGTGCTACCTACACTCTGCCACGTGTCCCCTTCCCCCTTTCCTATTCTCATTCTCCTTCTCTTTTTTCCCTTTCATCAGAATATCCGCAAACTACGCCATGAGAAACGAAGAGGTTGGAGCTTGGTTGAATGGGTTTCCTAACCTTCACCATGCCAACGTCACGCCACAACCTTCCACTGCTCCCACCAACACCTTTCCGATGTGGGGCGAGAACAACATGATCAACCACGACCATGATGTCGATGTGCTGCTGTCTAATGATTTTGCTAGAATGGCTATTTTTGGTGAACAAGGGGATGGTGGTAACAAAACTAAAGGATATGAACATGGACATGGATACGGTGCTGATGTTATGGACTCATCGTATACACAAGCATTCTCACACTCACACTCAAACCCACGCTCACTCTCACTCTCACTCTCACTCTCACACACACCTAGTAGTTCTTTGGATGGATATGTACATGTTGGTGAAGAAAGGGTTGTCCCATCGTCTGCTTGGGGTGTGAAGGCTTCTTCTGATGTGGAGGGACACACTTTCGGACCTCCAATGGACTTTAACCAAAGGAGGAGCACTCGTTATAGAAACCTTCAAATGCAGAACCCGTTTCATGCTAGAGGGTCATTTGCAATGGATTGGGATATTAGTAGTCCCTTTATGGTCTCTCAAGGTCACCCCAAGCTTACTACGAATATGAACACTCCATCGCCACATTTTTTCCCTGCAGTGAAAGAAATAGCACCAACAAGGGTGACCGTAGCCCCCACGGGTGAATTTTCGCATTCTAGAGTGGACCCTGTGGCGTTTCAATGTGATGGTGGATTTATCATGCAAGAGAGGGAGGTAAAATGGTGTGTTGGAGGAAAAGGGTGCAATTCTCTGAGGGGTTACAGGGACAGTTTACCTTCGCCAGCTCAAGCAGTGGCAGATGAAGTTCCTCAATTCATTTCTTCTCGTGTTCCGATTAGACCTGAAAAGAATGGCATTCTTTCAAGTGACGTTTCTCTTTCGCCGCGGCCATTGTTGTTCAAGTTTGGTCCTCTGGTTAGGTTACAAGGTTACATTTCCCACCTGGCAAAGGATCAGAACGGTTGTCGCTTCCTACAGAAGATGGTTGATGAGGGCACCTCTGAAGATGCACAAATCGTGTTTAACGGAGTTATAGATGATGTTGTTGAGCTTATGATGGACCCTTTTGGGAATTACCTCGTGCAAAAGCTGATTGATGTGTGTGCTGAAGATGAAAGATTACATATTGTGTCAATGCTGACTAAGGAACCATGGCAACTACTCAAAACCTCTTTCAATACCCACGGGTATATGTATCCTCCCGTTGAACTATATAATAGTGTTCTACTTTTCTATATCTTGATTCACTTGTTTTCATTTTCTCTATGACATGCTGAATTGATAGTTTTTGTTGTATTAGGACTCGGGTGGTTCAGAAATTGATTGCTACTGTGAACTCTAGGAATCAAATTGCATTGCTGAGGTCTGCCATTCAACCTGACTTTCTTGATCTTGTCAAGGATCTGAATGGAAATCATGTTATACAACGTTGCTTGCAATACTTCAGTTGTAAAGATAACGAGGTATAACGCTTGTCTTTGTGTTACTCAAACTGGACAGCTAATGGTTGTGCCCTTGTATTTAATTGAACAATGACGAAGAACTATATTTCAATGTAGTGTTGATGTAGTGAAAATAGGGAACATAAGCATGCATCAAACAATTGAGATTTTGTATTTAATCTCAAATTTTGTTATAAGTCGTATGGAGGTATCATTTCAGATCTTGATTGACTTCATCATCATAGCAAAAAGTGGCCTCTAATTAACACCACTCAGAGTGAGCTCTCATACCTCTAATAATGTAAAATATTTTACTTGTTGCCACATTAAAATGTACTTTGGCGCGCGCGCGCGCACACACATATATATATATATATATATATTCTATAACGAATTGATAACCTGTTATATTAATAATACAATTTTAAAATAATCTTGTTTATTCACTTCTATATTATTATGTTATACATAATAAGATATACGAAATATCAGTACTTTTTTATTTATTACTCAACTGAAAAATATAACATAAATACTGCTAAATAACCAATTCTTAGGAATTTTAGGTGATGGAAGAGAACAAAGCTGAATACACTCTAATGAAAAAGTATTGTGAGAAGATATTCAGAAATCTTAATCGAGTCCAAAAGGATATAATTGTAGTCTTTGTTGGTAGCATTTTTGTGTTCTATGCAACGACCTTGTTAAAAGGCCACTTAAATTGCTAATTCAATTGGATCAAAGGAGGGACTTTGTTTGTAAACTATTATGGCTATGGTTATGATCATGGCTGTTTATAACCATGAAGAAAACTTTATTCTAGAGCTTTCTAGAAATGCATTTTTTTGGTGGATTTCCAAATTCTGAAACTTGTACATGTGCACCTGCCTTAAAATCGGATTCATCATTTGTTTTTCTCTCCCTTAAACCTACTAATTATGAAGTTTCATCACACTTGTTTCCCTCTACTATTTATTGCAGTTTATTTTTGATGCTGCAACAAAGTTCTGTGTTGACATAGCTACTCACGAACATGGGTGTTGTGTACTACAACGTTGCATTGATTACTCCACCGGAAAGTACCAAGATAAGCTGATAAAGGAAATATGCAGACATGGGCTTATTCTTGCTCAAGATCCATTTGGGTAATTAACATGACCTTGTAACTGTTACTATTCCACTCAAATGGAAAATCTCGACGAACCAATTTTCAAAATGATTTAGATTGGATTTCTCCAAACCTTGCCAAAATTTGAAATTTCTTTTGTTCTGTAGTAGGTTCTTAGTATAGTGTTGGGTAAATTAAAATTCTTCCTATACTTCTACGAGGTATTTCAACTTCATTTTTTTTTTCATTTGTATTAATATGTTACCTATCATTTGAGACAACATGCACGAATCATAGTTAAGAATATTGGAACCAAGATTCCTGAATCATGGTTTGTATTTGATTAGTTTGTTAATTACTTTAAAACCAGTCTCTCAAAGCAAAATTTTGAATATGTTGCACTGCAGAAATTACGTTGTTCAGTATATTATAGAGATGGAGATCCCAAGTGCCTCATCGAAGCTGCATTCCCAGTTCAAAGGGAACTACGTAAACCTTTCCATGCAAAAATTTAGCAGTCACGTGGTTGAAAAATGCCTCATGCATATTTCGGAGAGCAGGTCCAGAATAGTCCAAGAAATGTTATCTTTTCCTCACTTTGAGCGCTTCCTACCAGACCCATATGCCAACTATGTTGTTCAACGTGCTCTCGGAGTCACCAAGGTTTGTAACTCAGTAATAAAGAAAAATCAATATTACATTTTCTAACATATACTGATCACTATTGAGTAATTGAAATTTATGAAACAATCACTATAAAAGATGAGGCTCTCTTTATATAACTCATGAATAAAGAAGGAGCCTTAATTAGTAGAACCAATGAATTCCAGGTTTAGATATCAGAGTGTGATAATTTGACACTTATTTCTTCACGAAGCTTCCACCTTTTACTCTAACCCAAATGACATTTGTTTACGTTATACCACTTTATTAGTTGAATATTATTAAAACCTATGAAATTATGAATTAGACTAACTGATTAAAAGTGAAACTCACAAAGCTATGATTTTCAAAATTTTAACTAAAAGAATGTATTATTAACATTTCTTATATTCACTGACAGATCTACCTCAATATCCTGCTTTACTATTCATTCCAGTATTGTGATGATTTTCTTTGTATCTTTTTGTTTGAAATAGGGTTCTCTGCATACATCTCTGGTGGAAGCAGTTCGACCCCATAAAATCTTGCGCACCAACCCTTATTGCAAAAGGATTTTCTCAAGGAACCTACTTAATAAGTGATGAATCGGTTGCAGCTAGACAAGATATGTTGTTGTTCTCTCGAGTTTTTCTTCACTATTTTTGTTATAATTAAGTCTCTCTTTGTTTTATACTTCTATTAATTATGTCTTGGCCACTAGCATATGTTGTATGTATGCCTACTTGACTGTGTAAGAATCTGAGCCAAATCTACCGAAAGCAAGTTTGAGCTACCCTCCAAAGGCAAGTTTTGTTTTCTAGATGCATATAATGCAGGTTTGTCCTGCAGTATTCTGTTGTGATGTGGATGTATGATGTAGGATACATCCTAGATATGATGTTATTTTTAATTTTTAATTTTTAGTTTTCTACGTAGAATGATGTGTGGATTTTCCTGGATGTTCTGTTTTGATATTAATAATATTTTGTTGGGAGTTTGGAAAATTTTATGTCCTTGTTGGTTCCAAAATGATTAAAATTATAAACAATATCTTTAATGGATTCGCTGTACTAGAACGTGAGTATACATAGGTGAGTCGTATAGTGGTTATTAAAGCTTGATTTTGTGAAAGAGTTACGTATGACTTTAATTTTTATACTTTTCCAGCAAAAACATTACAATCTTTTTCTTTAACTTGTTAATTAATTTATACCATTAAAGTTTCATATGTTAAAAACAACTTAAATAATTTTTAGTTACTGAAATATGATTGTTTTGAAACTGATTGTTCTTCACAAGCACTCCAATGAGCTTAAAGATACATAATTCCATTTAGGTTAAAAGTATGAAATGAAAATAAAATTAGAATATTTAATTCTAATTTATAGAAATGTTAAAACACATTTAAATTACAATATAAATGTGTTAATAACAGAGACATACATAAACCATGTAAAAATCGTATTAAAAAGTAATAAATTAAATTAAAATCATGAATTTTATAAACAATATTTGTGCATTATTTAATATTAGTATACGAGTACAATTCAAAGGCCTTTGGATCAGTAGGTCATTGCATTCTCAATTGGATGGCAACTGTTTTGGTAATCCATGCAAGTCTGAAACTGGAGATTTAATTCCAAATGGGCATGGTGAATGAATTATTGGTTTCTCATCTTTTAATTTGTGTGCAAATCATAATGCTGAACTTTTAACTATAATATTTTAATATAATAACATTTACACTTTTTTTTATCTCCCTCATTCATTGGTTTAGAGACACTTATAGATTATAGCTTGAGAAAGTCCTTAGATCTGGCCTTGATTCTTACCTCCTTTTTTTAACCACATTTGGGACTTCTACATCTTGTCATGAAAATTGACCTCTTAATATATCCTTTTGTGAAATGAAAATGTTTGTGCAAGCTGACAAAGTAAAGATAAATAGACTTGATTGATTAAAATTTAGGGATGATGTTATAATACTTTTTTACAAACTAACATTATTTCATTGGGCCACTTTGTAACCTACCAAAATGATGAAAAAAATCATAATAAATAGTAAGAAAGTTGATCAATGATCTCAATAGTTAGAGGTAATTCATATTCTACTTCCTCAAATTGGTGTTAACATATTTATAATTTTCACTATGAGAAAATGAATATTTAATGTAGGCTAAAAAGTTAATGTGCTAACAAGTAAAAGTAAATACTAAATAGTTATTAGTGTTGAATCTGCATTGTACATGTCTCTTACATTAAAATCATGATGCTAATTAATTAGCATTGACTTTTAAAGGTCGATTCTAATTAATGTTGGTTTATAATTCTAATTCATATTTTTTTAAATTAATTTTTTTGATTAAAACATTTTAAGTTTTAATTTTTTTCGGTTTGACAAACATAGACGAAAGAGATGAGTGTGGGTGAAAAATGACATAGATGGAAGAAATGAATCTGAATGAGAAAGAACATAGATGGAAGAAACGAGTGTGAATGAAAAAGAAAAGTATGAATGAAAAAGATAAACTTGAGTTAAGAAAAGTGTGAAGATTCATAAATATAAAAGAAGAATTTGAGTGTGATGAGATTTATATAGAAAGTGAAAAAAGAAAATCAGTAATGGAAAGATTTAAAATAATTTAACATTTTAATTTTTTCTTAAACAAATTATTTAACATAACCTTATATGCTAGTAACACTATCACAAATATTTATTTATTAAAAAATTAAAAAACAATTTACACTTTTTAACTTAAAAAAAAAATATTGTGTTGTATCATAGACATCTAAACCGACACTAATAACATTGTAATTTGAACAATATTAATATTTACAAACTAAATTTATATTTTTTTATGTATGTGTTGAAAAAATTCTGAAAAATTAATAATGACCCCTAAAAGTAAAACTATATAAATTATTTGCCTAATAATAAACAACGAAAAGGAGGATAAACATTGCAATAAACGCGAAATTTTTTTATTTTATTTTTATAGAAATTTTAACTTGTAGCGTTTATCAACCTTTTAATTTTAATAATGTTTTCGTGCATCTTTGATTTTACTACATATTGTTCAGGCTGAAACCATTTTAACTAATTTTACATCTGGAATATTAAATGTCAATCCAAACATGCACTTCACCAAAAACTTGGTTGATCCCTATGCTTGTATTAGATCAAGCTACTTGCACCATATGACCGAAAGGTCGTCACAGTCTACAATTTCATATCACCAGAGCAGACAAAGGCGCCGATTGGTTTCATAAGCGTAAATGATTAATATTAAGGAGATTAAGGTAATTTGCGTTTAAAGGTATTGTACCAGGATTGGATCGAGTTGGTTTGAGTTGATCCACCGGACGGTCAGAAGAAGAATGAGTGGGTCGGAAGTGGTCATGGCAGATCTTGATCTACGAACAAACACCGAAGATCGACTAGAGCCGTTGGGGGAGACACAATTAGTCTTGGTGGGGAAACATGATTCCCAGACAACGACTATGGCCCGTGGGCTGGAACCTGGAAAGAGAAATTAGGTTCGTCTTGTGGCGGAACAGAGACTTGTTTGTGTGGATAGCCGCCGACATGCCGGGAATCCATCCATCGGTCATGTCACACAAGTTAGTGTTGTTCAAGGAGGCACGACCAGTAGCCCAAAAGAAGCGACGAGTAGGGAAAGAGAAGAGGAAGGCCGTGGAGGAGGAAGTGAAGAAGCTGAGGAAGGCGGGATTCATCAGGGAGGTGACATACACCACATGGCTCGCCAATGTGGTTATGGTCAAAAAAGCAAGTGGGAAGTGGCACATGTGCACCGATTACACTGACTTGAACAAAGCCTGTCCCAAGGATTCCCACCCTTTGCCCAGCATTGACAATGTACCATATGACCGGACGGTCCTCACAGTCCACAACTCCATATGAACGGACGACCAATAGAGTAGACAAAGGCACCGACCGGGACGCCCTGTCTCATAGGCGTAAATGATTAATGTTAAGCAGATTAAGGTAAATCGCGTTTAAGGGTATTGTACCAGGATTAGGCCGAGATTAAAATATCGCTAATCCTAAGCCCATGCCCGAAAACTATAAATATAAGTCAAAGGTAGCAGGTATGTAGAGGCAATTACTGTGCATTTATTACTATCATTGTCATATTGGACTACCGAACGGTTCGAATACTGACTTTGGCATTGGATTATCTTTAACAGGTACAGCCCGGTCGAACGAGCAAACAAGAGACCCAGGGAGCAAAACCAGACGACAAGGAAGGACAAATTGTGAAGGTACTTAGTAACTCAGCCCCATAACCGAAACATTTTGGCACCCACCGTGGGGTCAAGTTGCTTGATAAGCCCAATGGTGACCACGAGAAACATGAGCGTTGACGACCCAGTTGAGATGATCCAGATGTTGCAACTAAAAATGGAGGAGATGCAACAACGCCACGAAGCGGAACTCATGGCCGTAAGGGCTGAATGCTCGGCTCAGATTGCCCAAGAGAAGGGATCAGGGACGGCAGAGAAGGCGGGAGAGGAGCATACCAAGGAGCGCGACAAAGCCACTCTGGAAGACAAAACTGAACATAGCAGTATGTCGGACGAGACTTGGAAGTCAAGGGGAGTAAGGCTAAATCTGTCCATGCCGAGAGTGCCGCCGTGAACAAACAACTAGTAGTAAAGACCAAGAGCTCATCCATCCTGCTTCCTTTCGTCCAAGTGATCATGGATGTCCACATATCAGAACAATTCATCCCGCCCCAGTTCAAGATATACAACGGGACAATGGACCCGGAAGCCCACATCAAGACCTTCACCAACATGATGGTGTTCCGCACAGGCAACGACGCCATCTGGTGCCGAGTGTTTTCCCTTTACCTAGAGGGGGAGGCGTTGGAATGATTGAATTCACTTCCTCCAAACTCCATAGAGAATTTCGTGGGATTGAAATACATGTTCAATCGTTAGTTTGCAAGTAGTAGTACTAAAGACTTGACCATCTTCGAGTTGGTCAACCTGAGGCAAGGGAAGGAGGAAACTTTAAAAGCATTCATGGAGTGTTATCACAAGACCGTATGGCGGGTAAAGAGTTTAAGCCCGGAACTCGCCCTCCAGTACGTTCTGCCCGCCCTCAAGCCCGGGCTCTTCAAGGATAGCGTTTGCTGGCGAGCCCCTAAAACCATGGAAGAGCTGCGAGAGAGGTTGATCCGAGTGGGACAACTAAAGAAATACGTGAAGGTTGACCGTCCCGAGGCACAATTACAACAATCACGAGGTCCCCAACGAGCGAGTCCAAGGGGGCCGGAGAGGCGTGAAAGATCGAGGCATGGTCAGACAGACCATTCTCGGTTCGAAACGCGGCAAAGCCGAAGCCGCAGTAAGAGCCATGACCGTTGATAACGGTTGAAAATACCATTATCTATGATGCAATTTTGATACTAAATGCACCCTTTTTGACTTAGAAACTTGCTTTAACTCATGTTTTTGCTTTAAGTTTGTGAATAAGAGAATTGAGGTTATACTTGATGATTTTATCACTAAATTTCCTTGATTTTGTAGGCTATTGGAATGATTTGAAAGAAGAGTTAAAGTACCAAATAGTTGGAATGCAGAAAAGTCAACCAGAATGTAGAAAATCCAACCAGAGTGCAAAAAAGTCAACCAGAGTGCAAAATTTAGTGTTGTTTCACGCCTAAGCGCCCTTCCAAGGGCGTTGAGCGCCAAATTTGACCTGTACCGCGCCCGGGCGCCCTTCCAGGGGCGTTGAGCGCTAGTTTCGTGGGCTTGGACCTGTTTTCTGTTATTTTTATGTTCTATTTAAGAACTTGGACGTCCTAGGGATTGTATCTTTTGATGGCTTGAGCACATAAACACACTTTTCACCCCTTGGGGGTAGATTTTGGGGATGTGGCAGCTCTCCTTTTCCTTGAGGGTAGATTTGGGGATGTGACAACTCTCCTCTTCTCTTTCTAGGGTTTTTTTTATCTCTTTCATTCTTTCATTGTTCATCTAGTTTTTCCATGATGATGGGAAACTAAACCTTATTTGTTGTTGGGGAAAAATGTAACCTTTGTAAACTCTCATGTATTGAATTGATTCTTAATTATTTATGCTTCTTTCATTAATTGTTAGGGTAATTCTTCTTTGTGTAATGCTTGCTTCGTTTAACTCATTCTTTAGCATGATGTTTGATTTGCATGAGTACCGGAAGGTATCATAAAATTCATGATCTGAAGAATTATTCCCAGAAGCAGTATTGCTCAGGAATGGGGGTATGAGTTCTGGTTGTCCAAAGCTTTTGTTCTTCAGAATTAATTATTAGGAATGCTAGAAATTGTATGAACTAATAGTTAAGGATAGGCTTTCTTCTTTGAGGAATCGGGTTTTAAGTATTTTAAATAATGACATTGACATTAATGAAGAAGTAGAATTCATATATACATGAGAATAAATTTGGTGAAATCTAAACCCCAACAACATATTCATCTCATATTATCAATTTCATTCATCCATTATAGTGTTTAGCCTCAATTGATCAAATTGCATTCATATTTATTTTTATTGCATTTGCATTGAAAAACCCATAACTTGTTCTTCAGAAGTCTTAATTAGTTGAGTAATCACATAAATGTTTAGTGTCGTGAGTCCTTTAGGATACGATACTTGGTCTTACCATTTTATATTACTTGATGCGATTCGGTACACTTGCCGGAGTCTTAACAAGTTTTTGGCGCCGTTGTTGGGGACTCGTGGTATAACTATTCTATTTTTGTAATTCTTAACCGATTAGACTTTATCTTTTTATCTTTTTATCTTTTTTTATCTTTTTATCTTTTCATATTTTTATCTTTTTATCTTTTTATCTTTTTATCTTTTTATCTTTTTATCTTTTTATCTTTTTATCTTTTTGTGCTAATTGGGTGCTCTAGTGCAGTGTTCTTTAGTGTCTGCAGGATAAAATCCGAAAATTTGTACTAGCAGCACAAGATCATCAAGAGAAGAAGGTTGAAGAAGGTCGCAGGGCGCTGAGTGCTAGTCTTCAAGTGTCGCTCCACGCTTGGGCGCCCCATTGAGGGCGCTGAGTGCCAACCTTCAAGTGTCATGAAACTAGTTCACCAAGACTCTGAGCATGAAGTGGTTAAAGATATCAAAGAGAATGAAGTTATTGAGATTAAGGCTCCTTATTTAGGGAGGGTAAAGATGGTGAATAAGAAGATGCTGCAGATGAGTTGGTGTGATGAAAGCAAAAGGAACACCAACAACACAGATGCAGATTGTGCTTAATGGTGTCAGGCTCGTGACGTTAAACAAGCGCTTATTGGGAGGCAACCCAATTTCTGACTTTTTCTTTTGGATTTGATTTTGCTTTGCAGTAATGATAGCATCTACTGAGGGATGCTAGGAGGACTCAGATGACAACATCTACTGATGGATGCTGCTATGATGAGGGTGATGAATGATAGAATCTACTGATGGAGGCTATGTGATTAAGCATCTACTGATGGATGCTATGTGATTAAGTGTCTATTGATGGATGCTACTGAAGGCATCTACTGATGGATGCCGATGAAGATGAGAAAGATCAACATTTACTGATGGATGCTGATCAGAAAGACTAGACATCTACTGATGGATGTTACTAAGAGCATCTATTGATGGATGCTGATGTGAAGGATTTGCATCTATTGATGGATGCTGGAAGATTCAGATGAAAGCATTTACTGATGGATGTTGCTAGATCAAAATTTTTATGTTTTTGTTTTATTTTTATGCTTATTTGAATTTTGTTTATTTTGTTTTTATGTTAGCTTGCTTATGTACTTGGTTTAATGAATTGTGCTGCAATGATTTGGTATGATGTGATAAATTGTTGTTTGTGATGAGTAATATTCTTGTATTTTCTCTATTGTTCTATGATGCATGTTAAGTTAATGATTGGTGAGGCTTTTAACCATAGATGGTGGTTGCTCATAGTTGTTTTAAAAAGAGATGCATGATTTCAATTGTGATTAATATGCTGGGCAGGATGTTATTAAATTGTGGAACTTGATTTAACGTGTGAGAGGTTGGACTCCAGTGTTTTTGATTGCATGTTATTGCTTTGGAAGCATGATTGATTTTGCCTAATTTTCTATGATTGAACCACTTGCTTGCTTGTTACATATGATCAAGACCATGTTTTCTTCTCTTAGAGCCAATGCCAATAGGTGAACCCAACAAAGAACAATGTTTCTCTTTATCCTTTGAACCTTGAGCCTAAATTTGAAAAGTGGAAAAACCCTTTTTGAAATCCTTACCTTGAGTTAAGTAGAGTATGTTTTTGTGGTAATGGAGAATGGTTCAAGTTTGGGTTGGTGAGAAACCAAAAAGAACTTTGTGAAATTCATTAAATTGGGCAAAAGAAAAGGCAAAAGAAAAAGAAAAGAAAAGAAAAGAAAAGGTTAAACTCAATGCAAGTAAAGTTGGGAATAAGTTCAAGATTGGTTTCTCACATAAAAGAAGAAAGAGAGTTGATTGTTAATGTGAATAAATGAATTGTGCACTCTCTTAACTCAAGAATTTTGTTGTCTTGAAAAACCAATTTTCTTCTTAGCCCGACCTCAATACAAGCCTTGAAAAGCCCTTCTGATGATAACTTGCTTGTAAGTGTGTTTGATTTGTGGTTAAATGAAAGACAAAGTTGATTCATGTGACATTGTGATGGTAGAATGTAAGAGTATCACCTCACTATACACCTTTGAGTATGAGTAAAATAATTTTGAGTGCTTAAGTGAAACACTTTTGAGTGCTTGAGTGAAACACTATCCTTGGTGAGGAATTGTTCCATGCATATAGGGTAACATTCTTGCTTAGTTGTTGATTAATCATGAGGTTTGCATCTGTTGTGTATGTCTTGATTACTGTGATGCAATTTTGATACTAAATGCACCTTTTTTGACTTATAAACTTGCTTTAACTCATGTTTTTGCTTTAATTTTGTGAATAAGAGAGTTGAGGTTATACTTGATGATTTTATCACTAAATTCCCTTGATTTTGTAGGCTATTGGAATGATTTGAAAGAATATTTAAAGTACCAAATAGTTGGAATGTAGAAAAGTCAACCAGAATGCAGAAAAGTCAACTAGAGTGCAGAAAAGTCAACCAGAGTGCAGAATTTAGTGTTGTTTCGTGCCTGAGCGCCCTTCCACGTGGTGGATAAGCCACGGAGAACAATGTCGCCCATAACTTTCTCGGACGACGATTTCCACGCACTCGACCCCGACCAAGATGACCCTATGGTAATTACGGCAGAGATCGCCCGCTATAGCGTCAACAAGGTATTGGTAGACCAGGGAAGCTCAGTGAACATCCTCTACTGGAAAACATTCCAAAAGATAGATATCTCGGACAATGTGATCGTCCCGTACAACGAGCTGATAGTGGGCTTTGCGGGCGAGAGAGGGGACACCCGAGGCTACGTGGATCTGCGCACTCGACTTGGAACCGGTCGGAACAATGAGGAAAAGAGGGTTGGATACCTGTTGGTGGAAGCTAACACCTCTTATAATGTGCTCGTGGGTCGGCCATGCCTGAACACGTTCGAAGCGATCGTGTCAACCCCACACCTTACCCTGAAGTACCCGTCTGACAAGGGCACGATTGGCACAGTCCGGGCATATCAGAGGACAGTGAGGGAATGTTACGCGGTTGGCCTAAAGCTTCACACCTGGACGGTCAAAAGAAGAACGAGTGGGTCGGAAGTGGCCATGGAAGATCTTGATCCACGAACAAACACCAAAGATCGACTGGAGCCGTTGGGGGAGACACAGCCGGTCTTGGTGGAAAGAGAAATTAGGTCCGTCTTGTGACGGAACAAATACTTGTTTGCGTGGATGGCCGCCGACATGCCGGGAATCCATCCCTCGATCATGTCACACAAGTTAGTGTTGTTTAAGGAGGCACGACTGGTAGCCTAGAAGAAGCGGCGCGTAGGGGAAGAGAAGAGGAAGGCTGTGGAGGAGGAAGTGAGGAAGCTGAGGGATGTGGGATTCATCAGGGAGGTGACATACACCACATGGCTCGCCAATGTGGTTATGGTCGAAAAAGCCAATGGGAAGTGGCGCATATGACCAGACGACCAATAGAGCAGACAAAGGCGCCGGCCAGGACGGTCGGCCTCGTAAGCGTAAATGGTGAATGTTAAGGAGATTAAGGTAAATCACGTTTAAGGGTATTGGACCAGGATTGGGCCGAGATTAAAATATCGCTAATCCTAAACCTATGCCCGAAAACTATAAATATAATTCAAAGGTAAAAGGTAGGTAGAGATAATTACTGTGCATTTATTACTGTCATTGTCATATTTGATTACCGAACGGTTCGACTACTGACTTTGGCATCAGGGTATCTTTAACAGGTACACCTCGGTCGGACGAGCAAATAAGAGACCCAGGAAGCAAGACCGGACGGCAAGGAAGGACAAATTGTGAAGGTACTTAGTAACTTAGCCCCATAACCGAAACACTACTCCTTATCATTACTATTAAATTTATAAATTATCAGAAGAAACATAAACACTACTACAAAAATGTTTTTTTGACTTATATTATTTTTGACATTTAACGTTTTGACGTCTTATTAGAAGACGTTAATTTGACATTAGATCCTCTTTTTCGGACGTCAATTTTTATGTTGGACCCTCTTAAACTGACGTCCATTTAAAAAAAAAAAGTTTGATTTTACAATATTATCACACCTAAAATACAGAAAACGATTCCAGTACATCACAAAATTGTATACACTATTGCTGAAATATAATGTATTTTGTAGTGGGCTTTTTAGAGTGGGCTTTTTTATGAGCCTTATGTTTTTCCTTTTTTATGTTGATCTACTATCTTTTAAATAGGGTAATATGTGTGTTAGGGTAAAGTGAACAATAATAATAAAATTTTTCATTTTTCCTCTCAATTCTAAGTTGGTATCAGAACCATGATTAGAACCTATCTTAACGATATTTATTGTTTGTTGGACATATTGTTCCACCCGCTATCGGGCCGCTCTCAGACCACCCATTAATGTCTAGTCCCACGCTCGAGATGTATATACCTTGGCGTGAGAGGGTGTGTTGGAAGTCCCACATCGACTAGACATAAGACCAATTCATAGTATATAAGTGGGTGCAAACCTCACCCTACAAGCGGGTTTTGTGGGATTGAGTTAGGCTTGAAGTCATTGGACACTCAATCTCGTCGTCGAAATCCGTCAACTTGTGCACAAAATTGTCTCATAAGCCTTTAAAATTAATCGGTGCAATCGAAATTTAATCAATGCAAATGAAATGACGAACATGCGAAAGAAAGTGAGACCTGTGTTTTGAGTTTTTGGGGTTTAAAATGGCCATTAACATTGTCCCTAATCCATCACCGACGTCTAATTGCTAAAAAAATACATTTTGGCACTACTTTTGGGATATTTTCGCAGTTAATTGACGTTCAGGGAAGGGGATCCGAGGTCTAATGTCTAAAAAAGTGACCTTTCAATTCTGATTTTGTAGCTTCTAATAGAGGATTTGACGTGTGGTTTGGGGAGCTGACGTCTATGTCATAAAAACATTAATATTGACGCTTAAAATGAGGTATTTTTGGACCTTTTTTAAAGGCAATAAAACAATGACTTTTCAGTTCTGTATACAGACTATTTGACGTTTGACCGTAGAGGACCGACGTCTATATCTTATTTGACGTCTGACCTTGGGGATGACCAACGTCTATAATGATATTTTGTTTACAAAACTACTATCAGTCATTTTTACGTTGAATTTTTTTTGTTAGATTATGAAGTTAAACGTTATTCCTGCATGTGAAACTTGTGTGTTGCATTTTTTATTACAATATACTCTATATTTTTAATATATATATATATATATATATATATATATATATATATATATATATATATATAAATAAATAAATAAATAAATGGGATTTGTTAACTTATGTAATTTCTTAAAAGTACCAAATTTTATATTTAAATAAGATAATTAAATATATTATTTATGGTATATTATATTAAAGTTATGCTTTAATGAAAAAGTTCAATTATGTATAATTAAATACTTATATTGTGATTATATTTATAAATACAAGTACTTTTCGTCCAATATGAAACTCTGTTTAGTCTTTTAGAGTTCCACTATTTGTTAATTTCTCTTTCGTTTTGTGGTTACTTTTTTTTTTGTTAAATATAGGTGAAACTCTTTTTCCATTATTTATCAGTTTCTTTGTTGTTTTATTTTTCTATTTATCTTTTTTTAGGACATTGACCCCATTCATGAATTTTGTATTATAGCGTTATAATCTTATTAAGTGTAAAATAGAAAGACAATTTTTATACACTAGAAAATTTCCTTATATATTATTATAGATCTAGATGTTATAAATATTTAAAGAGAAAATGTTTTAAACTAGGACTTTGTCTTAAATATTTATTTTTAACATTATTTGTGTTATCATTATTAAAAAAAATTTACCAATAATATTTTTATTTATATATATATATATATATATATATATATATATATATATATATATATATATATATTGAAGACGAGTAAATCAGTTTTGAATAAAAGAACATTTATAAGAAAAATGGTTAATTAATTTTAATTCAAAAGAAGCTTTAAGTTAAAAAAGTAAAAAATAAATAAACGACTTATATTTTTGAGTTAAAGTAGTTTCTTTTAACTTTTAACTTTTACTTTAAAAAGAGGCTTGTAAATTAAACACGAGTCACACAAGTACTAAAAAGGGTATTGTTTTTTTTTTTTTCACTTAAGAACTTTAAAATTGAATGTGTCATACAAAGTACAAAACTGACTCTTTTTTTTCAAGATACGATTATTTTATAGATACAAATAACAGTTTTACCAAATCTTTGTAAAATGAGTGGCATCTTTATCTACAAAAGAACAATACCAACAATCCTTATTTATAAATATTTATTTAACTTTAGGGAAGTGAGCATAAAGTCATTCCTTATTTACAAAATCTGAGCCACACATAGGAAGAGAGACACCAATAAGGTGATCGCCAGAAAAAAGTATTTCTATGAATCTCTTCCATTTATGTTTGCAAGTTTATCGATTCTATTCTAGGGGCTTCGCCAAGGTGGTGGTATATTTTATTCAACTGAGGAAGACATAATGGTCCAAAACACAACATGGAACCACTAGATCATGACGCTGCATTCTATTTAGTAACTCTGCCATAAGTACAAACATTGTATCAAGTATCACCGTGTCCTATAAGCTCCAAAAGCATTTTCTCATAGTCACCACTGGTGTCCTTGCCAATGGCACGATCGAGAGGGACACTGTTCCTCCTTTGATACTCATCTCCAATCGTTTTCAAATCAACTTCCGCTCTGGTGGCCACCACTCTTGTAAGGTCTTCTTCATGGGTTCCTCGCCCGTTGATAGCCAAACGGAGAACCTTCGCAAAGTACTTCTCAGGATGGAGCAAGCACTTCGAAGTTGCTCTTAGTAAACTCAGGAACTCATTCTTTGGATCATCCTTCAGGTCCTGCAATTCAACATTGGCTCACAAAAGGCACATCAGTATAACCAGGTTCCATAAAACCAAATGGGTGCATAACTGATACATTGTCTCTTTTTCACATATTTGAAGAGTCACAAAGGGAGATGAAAGAAAGGAAAGTAGGATATATGTAAGGAATTAAGAGTAATGCAAGATAAGCCACGTTACGTACCTTGTTGATATCTTTTCCAAATTCATCTTTGTAATGATTAAAAGTAGCATTAGTCTGTGCTCTGCTCCTCGTAGCGAAAATCCTGATTAGGTCGTCATCGTTATAAGCCTTTTTTGAAATCTTGTCATGCAGCAATTTTGCCTCAGTTTTTGCCAAGTTCAAGTCGACCTCAGTTCCTTCATATCGATAAGAACTAACCAGAAGTACTAGGAGCTAAAGAAAACAAACGTTAGCTAATTTTGTCCTCTTGAAATGAAAGAGAGTGAGATAAAATTTAAATTATATTATAGAAAATCGTTCAAAATAAGTCTTCATGAAAGATACAAACTATAATTTCAGTTCAGCTTTGGAAAAGTACTGCCGAAGAGTCTACATCTTGTAACAGAAGAAACATAAAATAATTAGACCGAACAAAATGTTTCATTGTTCCAATGCAGTTGAGGCTAATCAGAAGTCGCGACCCACAGTTCATTGAGATACAATTTACTTCTCATCAATTATATTCATTCATTCATTTAGTTTTATCGCATAACTAACACAAATTGACCAATAAACATTGTAGGAACGGATAGATGGAACACATCCCAATTGTTGGAAGGAAACTCACATGATATAGCCTAAAGGAGATGAGAAGATTTGATAGAGTAATGGGGACAAGGGAGTGGTTAGATACCTGGCAAAGAGGTGCACGATATGTTTTACAAAGAGACAAAGTGCTTATTCGGGAGATGGACACCTCTTACAACTTTTACTGCTGGCAAATGAGGTGGAGGATGAGATGAAGAGGAAGAAGAAAAGTTTATTGTTTTCAAAGTAGACTATGAGATATCTAATGATTAAGTTAATTAGGAAATCTTAAGGTATATATGGTGAGAAATGGGATTTTGTGAAAGGTGCATCATGTGAATAAAAGGGTGTCTTGTTTCTAGCTCAATTTCAGTCACGGCAAATGGGTGCCCCAACAAGGAATTTAGCAAGCAAATGGCCACTGACAAGGTGATGAATTGGCTGCGTTCCTTGTCAATATTTTACAGAGGGACTAAAGTGGCTAAATAAGACAAGCTTCCAAAGAAAAATTTGTTCTAAGTGAAAGTAGGACAAAATAGGGTGAATGGGAATTTGTTACAACATGTGAATGATACTGTCTTCTTTAAGCACACGTGCTTATAATTACAAACATCATGCTTTCGAGATGGTGTCTGGTTTGAAGGTTAATTTCTCTAAAAGTAAGTTTGGAGATTCTGAGTAGATTCCTTAAGTGTGGAAAGGTACGCTCCAAAAGGTGAAGTAGTTATTAAAGATGGTTGATGTTTATAGAGGCCTTGCTAAATATGTAGAGCTGGTAACTACTAGATCATGGAAGAAGTTTGAAGTTTGTGGGGGTGTAACTGTGGACTCAAAATATGGTGGTTGGAGAGGGTTAATTGGAAATTTTTTTTTAACAATTTTTTTGATAACTTTTTTACAACGTACCAATCAAATAGTGATTCATAGTTTATGATAAAAAAGTTGTTAAAAAAAGTTAACGGGTCATAGTCCTTAAATTTATTTTGGCCTCTGTAATTTACTTTCTCCCACTATTGAATCAGGATATGTCACCTTGATTCCCACACCCACTTATCTTCCTCCCAATTGCCCCTTTTGATTGTTAAGTGTTGTTATTCGGAATTGACATATTTATGAGATAACTTTTCACCTGTATTCTCCCAAAATCGTGTGCTTTCACCCTCACCAACCTTTATTTACGTCATGCTTTCAACCATTTTTGGCTTAATTTATCCTACCACCTACATTTCTTAAATGGAAAATGTCTTTTTAACAACTTTTTTCGACAACCTTCTACCACCAACACGTATGATTGGTCCGACCAAAAAAACAGTGATATTGTCAAAAAATTATTAAAAAAAAGTTGTTAAAATATCATGATCCTAAATTTTAATGCTTATCACGTATGGATGGAAATGGTTAAAGGAACAATCTGATGTCTTTACGGTAAAATTGGCTTACATAGCTATTCATGCATTGAAGTGGGAGGTTCTCAAACGAAGCACTGGAACTGATGGGATTTTAACATCCCATCGAGAACTAACTTGATGGGGAAAATAATGCAAAATCATCTCATTCATAACAACAAAACAGGAGTCTAAAATGTTGATTTAAACTAATAACAAGGTTAGGCTCAAGATTGAGTACCTTACGGAAGTCTCCCGTTGTGCGAAGTGCAACATCCTCCTCAATGGATTTCTTATAAAGAACATGGTACGCCCTCCTCGCAGCAAACAATTGTTCGGAGGACCTAGCGCAGGCTATTTCCACCAGAACCCGATTGCTCGAAGTCCACTTTTTAGCTGCCTCATTTGCCAAAAATGCGTCACGTTCAGCAGAATCAAGTGTCCAAAGATGAACCAGCCTCTGGTCAGGAGAAAATTCAAAAGTGATTGAGTTTCAAACACATTTATAAAAGATATACAAATTATTCCAACAGAGTTGTTTTATTATCAATTTTTGGCAGCAAGTCATGCTTCCCAGTTAATACATTACTTTTTACATTATTATTAGAAGAGCTCCTTTCCTTTAAAGAGAATTTCGTGATCCATTGAATACATCAAACGATACACGATTATTGAGAGAATTGTGTAATTATGAGAAAAGCTATATCCCTGAACTGACCTCAAAATCGCTGGTGAGTTCTTTGTCCAAGACCTTTAGGAGATCTTCTCCGAAGGTATTGGCATAAGTTTCTCGAATAAGCTTCCTCTGATCAGCATTTCTATGGGACAAGATGGATATGATCAGCCCCTCGTTAGTCCCCCAACCTGTAATTACATTTGGTAAATTGAAAACTCATCACATGTCAAATGAAATTAAAATCAATCTATAACCCACGACACGATCCCCAAAACTGAAAACAAAATTACAATCTATAAACGGCATGATCTTGAATTTAATAATTCCGACAACAGATTATCATGTATCAGTTGAAAGTCTTGGATTAACCATTCCTTTTTAATTAATAGAGTATATCGGATCATCCTTCTCTGTCTTTCAATCTAAATATGATCGCATCACTAATAAACAACAGCATCCATTATTGTTAATTTACAGCGATGGTAGCATATCATTAAAATTTAAAAGCCGAATTGATGAACGAAACCTGCGAAGGCTTTTCGGAGCTGCTCACAGTCATCGGCAGCAGCGGGAACAGAATGGGGCACCTTCAACGTGGACATTGTTGTTTCAGTTTTTTAAGCACTGTGTTCCGTTTTGTATTGTGTTGTGGGAGCGAAAGAAAATGAAATAAGTGAATTAATACTATATGTTTCCCGCAAGCAATTCTACGAAAGCGTAAATACCTGTTTTCTGACTTCCCTGCGCCACATCTTATCCTCATTTCACGCTTTTCCATTTCAATTCAATGTCTTTGGTTAATTCAATGCTTCCATTAATGGATGGATGGATGGAGAGCGATGACGAATTTCAATTTCGAGACAATGCTCACAACGTGCTAAATGGGTTGCAAATTTCCTATGTCACTAGGCTTTCTATCTCCGTGTCTCGGTTACGTTGGACTTTCTATTGGAAGAATTTTTGACCGTTTAGACTGATGAAAGAGTGATGTTACCTCCACCTCACTTATTTCATTCTCCACCTCACTTATTTCATTCTGCACCTCCAAATTTACATATTCGTCCTTCATTTATTGAAGTCAAAACATAATTAATAATGGCTTAATGATGTTTTAACTGTCAACCATCATCTTAACCACCAACTTCTTTCTTGATTGTATAAACTTTAGTATGCATGCACCTCCTTTCTCTCTTGCTGTTTTTTCACTTGCATGAGACTAGCATTTTTAATGTTTGATATTTTTCTAGGTTGAGAGTTGAGCGGTTACAGAGTGTAGTGGTTGTGCTGCGTGTTGGTGGTGCTGTGGATATTGGACGAGAAAAAGGTAGTCCTCGAAGAAGGTGGTCCTCGAAGAAGGTGGTCACAGAAAGCTCTTGAAGAGGTTGGTTTAATATTTAAACACCGTAACCGCACTTCAAACTGTGGTTCATTGGTGGCGCACTTCAATATGCGGTTTCACTTGTATTTTAAAAACCTTAACCACACTTCGAAGTGTGGTGGTGCACTTCAATCCACAGTTTCACTGTGCATTTTAAAAACCTTAACCACACTTCGAAGTGTGATTCAATGGTGGCGCACTTCGAACTGCGGTTTTACTATGCATCTTAAAAACCTTAACCACACTTCAAAGTGTGGTTCAATGGTTGCGCACTTCGAACTGCGGTTCACTGTATTTTTACACGATTTATGAATGCTCATTTTCGTTTACTGTGCATAGCTTTTTTAACCTCCCTATGTATTTGAGATGCTTTATGATTAATGGATGTTTTCTGCACAGATTATTCAATCTCCCCATTTTGTACTAAATCCTGATGTTCTGTGCATAGTTTTCCTTTTTGTTGTCCCTTGCTGCCAGTTGTGATAAAATGAATGGTTGTGGTGGGGAAATCTTTTACTTATAGAATTTGGATTTGCATTCATAATAAACTTTATCTAAGCCTCTCTAAACTGAGAGTGATATTTGAGGAGTATATGTTAATAGGATTTCAAAGTTGAGAAGGCAGGAGGGGAGCTGGGGAGGAGCACGCAAGAGTCCAGAAGGGATGTAGGGTTTCAAAGTTCAGATGCGGCAGAGGAAGGTTTCTCTTTCTAGTGGTCTTTGTAGTGGGTGGATAAGCTTTTTACAAAATCAAAATATTCTCACTAGCAGGGGTATAGTTAGAATTAGAAAAGAATTGGGAGGTGCAAGGTGAAGTTGGTGAGGTGCAGGGAGAACAGCTCCTGATTAAAAACCCCTGTAACATATCTAACTTACTACTTCTACATAACGTTATTACTATTAAATAAAATAAGGTTTAATAAATAGGATAATCTCTATTTTCGATGACCTCGGTTAAGAAGTAAACTTTAAATCTAACTCAATCCCATAAAACCGACTTGTAAATAAATTGGTCTTATCTCTAGTCGATGTGGGACTTCCAACATTTTCTCAAATAGGTCTCTCACTTACTTTTTTGTCTCAATTGAGTCCTTATTTTTGAAAAATTAAAACAATTAGGTTCTGTCGTTACTTCCGCACTAACATCATTAAAGAGGTGTCACGTTTCTTTTAATTTTTTAAATATTTTTTAATTAGTTTTTAAAATTTTTTAATTTTTTAATTTTTTTTAAATAAAAAAATTTGTCATGTGTCAAATTGACATTGTGCCATGTGGCACTAATAGTGTGACATGGCATTCACAATGTCACGTGTTATTGTCAGGTCATGTGTCATTGTATTTGTCTCAATTTGGTCCCTATATTCTTATTTTGTTTCAATTTTATTCCTGTATTTTTATTTTGTCTCAATTTATTCCTAATTGTTTTAAAAATTAAACAATGTTTTTTTTTTCCAAATTCAAACAAATTTTAATTTGTATATAAATCCTTACAGTTTTTTTATATAGATTGATATTTTTTTATTAGAAAAATAAAAAAATTATGAACTAACATACAATACATTTTTATCTATGTAGTACCAATGAAAATAACTTAAATTGCATTATAATTTTCAAAACAAAAACTAAATAAAAACAAATAAAAATAAAGAAACTCATTTAAAAATTTTCTACAAAATTAAACAATAAATAAAATTATTTAAGCTAAATAATATGAATGAGCATATTATAAAATATTTAAAAAATTCAAAAAAATCACGAGCTGACACATGAAACCTCTTTAATTGTGTTAACATATCTAATGACTTTAAATTTTCAAAAATAAGAATCCAATTGAAAAAAAAAATAAGCGAGAAACCTATTTGAAAAAAGTCATAAAAAATAAGGACTATCTGAATTATTAAACCATAAAATAATTATAAACAATTAATATAATTTTAAGCATTTTACAAATTCAAGTATTTTTAATTGATTTCATATTATTGAATGATTAAATTAATTTTTACTTTCATTTAAATATTATATTATTTGATTTTGTCATCAATGTTATAGTATAATTCGTCCATCAACTTTTATTTTATTTTTTATATTTCTGCCTTTCAATTAACTTGGTTTTAAGAGAGAAAGAGTTCATTTATTATCGACTGATAGAAAATTGCACAAAAACCAAACAAACATTTTTAATTATTTAATTGTTTTAAATAATATATGATAATCGTGTTAATCAAAATAAAAAAAATTAAAGAAAATAACGATTAATAATTTTACATATATTAATATCTATTTCAACACATGAAAATAATAAGTTTTACAAATTTAAAATAACTTAATAATAAATATAACTTGTAATTGTAAAAATTAAATGACTTAGTTGTATTCCTAATTTGTTCCTTAATAAAAAGGATAAAAAAAAAGCTTACATTATAATTGAATGGACTACACATATATTGTGAAATTATTCTTGATATTTATAATTTATAATCCTCGCATGAATTTAATTTCGTTGCATTAATTAGAACCAATTAAAAAAAATTAAAATGTACACCCATCAGACTTTGAAATATTAACAAAATGACATTGGTGGTATCTAATAAAAAAAGTGTATATAAAACAAAAATAACGCCTTTTCTTTTTTCTTTTAACTTTAGAAATAATTACCTATAGTTGACTAAGGGTAACTGTAAAGACTTAGAAAATGATGTTTTAGAAATGATAGTGGTTTAAAAATAGTGAGACTTAATTATTTTCATAAACTAACGCCCGACCTGACTCCACTACGATAATGTCCATGTACCTGTAAGAATAAAGTTAAATATATTTATTAAAAAGTAATAATACTAATATACAAACTGGAAAATAACAAATAAAAAACTTACATGTATCATAGTTGTATGCATGAAATGTTCAACATTTTTTCTCCACCAATGATCTCATATGCATCATCGAAATTAATATACAATGGATCAGCCCTAACATGAGAGAATAATAATGGATGTTGATAAGAGAAAATGGGTCGACAAACGAAGGAAATGAACTAAGATATGGTTTCAAGTTGTAGTGTCAATCTTGAGGTGAGAAAGTATTAACAAATGGTTAGAACAAAAAGAAGATTCAAGTTCTTGGTTTTATAAGGATTGAGTAAGAGCTAGTTGAAGAGTATGAAGACTAGGGTCTAAAGCGAATTTGTAAATATATTTCATTAGTATAGTTGAAATAGTATAATTAGTGAGTTTCTCAAAATGGTTAAAAAATGAAAGTTTGGACAATCCTAGTTTAAGATGTATCATAAGAAGCTAGGTACTAATCAAGATAGTGATTTCAAGTTGAGAAGAATCCATATTTAAGCATATGGTTCATATGGTGAGTTAAAAAAGTGAAGATGAAATGTTCAATTGGTTTTGTCGCTACAATTTATGAGAGTTTTGCGTTAGTAGTAGGGTGAAGATCAGTAAAGGAAGGTGAAGCTATCAAAGTGATAGTGTTTAAGAGTGATCAAGAGTGTTAATCGTTGGTAGTAGATCAAAAGTCGTGAGTGATTAAGTCTTTTTTGTGGTGTTTCAAAAAGGAAGCAAGAAATGGTGAAGTGATATCAGTTAGGTGTTGATTGAAGTCAAAACTAGCTAAGTTTTAAAAGGAGTTTACAAGAGATAATGAAAGACAGATGGTACGTGAGTTTAGTTTGGCAGATGCAAATTGGTTGGTCATTGTGAAAGAAGAATCTATAAAACTAAGGGTTGGACGTTGAGAAATTGTTTTAAGAGTAATGGCTAGACCAATCTACCCTATTGAACACTAAATCATTTGATGGAGATTGCTTTAAGGATGCTCCTTCAACATAAGATGATCTTCCAAGTGTATTGATGAAGTTTCTTCAAAGGGTACACTCCATATGAACAATGATAGTAGTAGAAGCAAATAGAGATGAAGAGATGAAGATGTTGGTGTTGTATGGTCTTGGTAGATGTCCTTCTAGGAGGTTAGGCCACCATGAAGGAGAAGGTATGAAGAAGTCTAGAAGAAGACATTTCATAAGGTGAGAACTCAAGTAAAGAAGCCTTATAATTTTGGCAAAAGAACTTTACATTCAATCAAGTTCTATGGACTACAAAAGGGTGTCTCTCCTTTTATAGGTGAAGGAGAAGGCTAGAGTACATGGAGTTTCCGTTATTTAATAGGGAGCCTCGTCATTAAATGAGCAGCCTAGGCATTAAATGAGGAGCCTATGAGTTAAATGAGGAGCCTAAACAATAAATGAGTGGAACCTTATGCTTTGTAACTAACATAGTCAAAGTATTTTATGCAAAAGGCTCCTTGTGACTAACTCCTTCCAAAACCCATTTTTAACCCATTTCTAACCCATTTTAGGTGCTACCTTCTAACTAAGGACGTAATGGTGCGCTAGCTCTCTCTTAAAGCCATCAAACCTTATAAACGAAGCTAAACAAAGTGTCTTGGCCAAATACAAGGCGTAAAAGTGAGCTATATTACATATTTACAAAAATGTTTTAAGATAAAGAAGAAGACTAAAATGTGATCCTCCATAAGAGTAGAATCCTTAAAGCTCTATCTTCTTCTTCCATCTTCTTTGACCATGGCTCTTCATGAGAGGTCCAATGTCTTGTAAGGCTTGAGGGAATGCAAGAACAAGCCTAAGAGTCCTTCTTCTTCTTCCAATATCTTAGCCTTAGTTTAAGTTGATGTTCCCTTCATGGATCTCCATTTAGCCCCCAAAACGGATTCTATCATCATTTTAGCACATAATCAAGGTTTTTGTGTCAATAAGGTTGTTGAGAGTAGTATCTTGGTTGAGTTAGGTGGTTATGATAGAGAAAGTGAGGAGAGCAAACTTTCCTTTTGATACGATGTCGTTGAAGCTATCAAATTAATACTACTTTACAAGGGAACTTTAGTATTGCCAAGTTAGTATTCAAGAAAGTAGATATGGTTAAAGTAATCTTGAGTTGTTTCCCAACGAATACATAATTGTGTTTCAATTCTTGATTCTTATGGAGACTTTTAAAGATTAGTAAATGTTATGCAATGCTTAAAAATAAAAGTGAAAAGCTATGCTAATGAAATTAATGTTTGAAGATTGTTTGAGTTTAATTGAAGAACAAATAGGAAGCTTAAAAACAATTATAATGAAATAGGCTAATTCCACTACTTTTCCAAGATAGATTCATCATCGGTTATCCACAGATTATTGTTCAATTGATTATTGTTCGGGTTTCAAGTTAATTAAAGTACATTCTTAATTAACTTGAGGACGATCTTACAATTAATCAAAATAAATTTTCAATCAAGAGCAAGACCTTTCTAGATTATTCATAATGAATTCAGCCAAAGTACATTCTCAATCGAATCCTGCTGTGTTTAATCATGTCTGTTCTTAAATCTCCTAACCAAATTAAAAATTAATTAATCAAAGTAAATTCTGAATTAATTATAGTTGAAATTTTTACTACCAATCAAAGTATATTCTTAATTAGTAGCAAAAACTCGTTTCAAACACCTTATGATGCAAAATTCATTACTTTTAATGTGATTGAGAGATGAAAGACAAAGAAGATGGATAACTCAAATCAATAATCAAAAGAAAGAAATATATTAATTCAACTTAACCTCAGAATCCATAATGAAATTACAATGGAATAGCCCTAGAAGCTTAGCATTCCATGAATGAGTAGAATACATGGTAAAATAAAAGTTAGAGGAGTGGTGGATGCTTGCTTCTAGTGGAGGAGAATGAATGAATGAGTTAGGATTTCTATCTCCCTAGGTCTCTTTATATGGGGTTTGATTGGGCTTGGACCCTAAATATTTTGTTGATAAGATATTTTATCTTATATCCTCCAAATAATTAAAAGATTTAGATAATTATAAAAATATTTAGAAGATCTTTTCTGTTGATATTTCTAGATTTAATTAATTATCTTTAAAATATCAACTAAATTGTCTCCTAAATTCCATTTACGCCCTTCTTAATTTTCCAAAATTACAAAGAAGCCCAAAAATTTCCTCTATTTACACTTATCTCATAACGTCTTTTTCTTGGGTATAGTGATTATGATCATATATTTCTGCTTTTGTGATCTGCACAGATATTAAGAACAAAGTATACAAGCATCGAAACACTTTATTGTACATGCATTAAATGTTTTGAACGTTGATAACATTATATTGTATTGCATGTTCAGGACATTTTATCATTTGCCATGTCATTCATAAATGCATCGTTTGGTAAAACATACATCTTGTATAATCATCAAATGGTATAAACATTAGATGCTTCTTCAAAGGCTATAGAGTTTAGCTCTTTCATTAGACAATGTATTCTTAAGACGCTTTTGCTTGAGATAACACTATATTGAATAAAAATTTCTTTTAGCCTCAGTGTTATAAAAGAGATAATTTTTCTTGTTCATAAGACGCTAGCTTGTTACTCATATAGTTTATTAGATGATTTCAAAGAGAGAGAAGCTTTCTTTTCTTAGACATTATTTATAATTATGGTTTATCAAACAATTCAATCCTTAAAACTTTGTTCATACGCTTCATTTCATTTAAAATAGACGTTACAAAATATTTCTTTCTTAGACGCTATTTCTTTTAAACAACTTTTCATACACAACAATATTTCGTTTAATGTTTTTTGTTAAACTTCAAAACCCGAGTTTTTTAGACGACCTATTTTTTAGGCAATTTTGTCTTAACATTATGAACTCCCTTAAATCCTTCAACTACATAAACTTCATAGCTTTTTTCGTAAACTCATCCAAGGTTGAGGTTGGGGTCATGCATAGGTCATAAGCAAAAGGTCTTGGTCTCATGGTATTTACCATGTGATTCAAAGCTACATCAGGATTCAAATTTCTGATATTAGGGGCAACATTCCCAAAACGTTCCATTAAAACATGCAAAGTCTCTCCTTTATTCGTCCTTGTGTTTACCAAAGCTATGGATTTGAGGTGCCAAAATGAGTTCCAAAACTCTTCACCAGGGTGCCAAATCAGTCTATGAAGAAAGGTGAAAGTTGAGTAAACCAATTCAAAGTTTCTCCCTTTAAAGAGGTAGGAAAATGTTTGCAAAGAATAGCTTCATCCGTAGTGTATAGATTGACTCGTGCGACGTATACGTCAATGTGCTCGTTTGGGTCAATGTTACCATCATGTCGATCTATGGTGAGAGACTTCCAATTGCCTACGACCTCCTCCTCCCATCATAGAGGTGTTTCTAGTGTCCCTAGTTTGAGGGTTGTTACCACTCTGCTCCTTAGTCTCGAGTGTTGTCTTTGGGCGAGATGTTGTCTTTTGTGGCGCTTCCTTCTCTTTTTCAACCTCTTCAACCCTCCTTTTCAGTCTAGCATTCTCCTCCTTTAGTGCATCCATCTCCTTTGTACTCCTTTTCTTAAACTCGACAAAGTCTTGTTGCATTGTTATGAACATAGTCATCTCCTAAAAGGTCTATCTGACTTCTTTTACTCTTGCCATGAGGGCGCTCTCCTGCATTGCGAGCATCCCTAAACATCTCTGACAGCTGATGAGATGCTTTCATGTGGAAATTTCTGTGTATTTGTGTTTCATGTTCAGGTTTCCACTGCACCTTCATCTATAACATTAAACAGAACAAACATTGATTAATGAACATACTAAAATAAGAGGGACAATTAGTTTAATGGATTGTTCACCTGAAAGCGGTCCCAGAATAGCTTTTTGTCGTCATCAGGTATTGCTCCCCAAGTAGGCCATGGACTTACAAACTATTGCTTAATTGAACGTGTGATGGCTTGGGAAGCAACCCTATATGGAATAAACCTACATAATAAAAGTCATTTGAATTACAGTAGGGTTTAAACATCAAATTATATCAAGAGATTAAAATCTTACCCTTTACCACACGGCTCAATCCATGGTCGATCATGGAGGGGCGGGTCAAGACCTTCACCATCACCACTTGAATCTGGATCAGCAGATGGTGTGACAGTCTCAGAAGGCGGTATACAAGATGATGAAGGTATAGAAGTAGGGTCAGGGAGAGGAGTGGGGGTAATAACCACAGGGGGAGGAGTGAGGGTTATAATCACAGGAGGAGGAAGAGGGTCTGCTGCAGGGGTAGTAGAAGGGTGGGCTGCAAGGGTAGGAGAAGGGTGTATTGCAGGGGTAGGATAAGGGTGTATTGCAGGGGTAGGATAAGGGTGTATTGTAGAGGTAGGAGTAGGGTCTACTGCAAGGGTAGGAGAATGTATTGTAGGGGTAGGAGGAGGCCCCACAGATGATGTACTGCGGGCAGCAATGGTAGGTAGTTTAGCAGGCACCCTAAGTACATACTTTGGTGCCTGTCATTGCCTCTTCTTAGGCCTTGCTACCCCCTTTCCTTTATCAGGATGTTTTGAACCTTGTCCTGTCATTACTGCATTGAAATGGTTACAAATAAAGCGAAAAAATAAAAATGAATAAGGAAGGATCAATGGTTTTTAAGTTAACCAATGAGTGAATTATTTCCCTGCGTGACGGCCTGATTGTCGAAAAACTGATAATGCACCTTCACGTGGTTCAACTTGTCATTGCATTTCATTTCTAACATGAGTAGGGGAGAATATAAAGTTTTTGAAATAATGTGAACAAAAATACGTTATCTCTCTGTGCAAGTAAGCTGCACAAATTGAGCCTTCTACTCTAGCTTTATTTTTAACTGAACGTTTGGATTCTTTCATAAACCTTTCAAATGGATACATCCACCTGTATTTCACAGGTCCTCCAAGCCAAGCTTCATATGCAAGATGAATTGGAATATGCGTCATTGAATCAAAGAATGCAGGAGGGAATATTCTTTCTAATTTGCAAAGAATAATTGGGATATTTTCATCCATCTTTTTAAGGGAATTCTCCTTTAGTGTCGTGCAACACAAATCTTTAAAGAAGTTACTGATTTCTATCAGTGGATTTAACACGTGCGTTGGCAAACAACTGAACGCAAGAGGGATGAAAGTCTCCATGAATACATGACAATCATGACTCTTCAACCCTTGAATAGTACCGTTCTGAACATTGGCACATCCGGACAACTTAGAAGCATATCCATCTGGCATTCTAAGCTCTTTGATCCATCCATACACTATTCTTGCCTCGTCTTTTGACATGGTGTAATTTGCTTTTGGTTTAAATAATCGGTTGTTACCTTGCGCCTTCAACTCTAAGTCTTTTCGTCCACAATACAAAGGTAAATCTTTTCTTGCTTTCTCATTATCTTTTGTCTTACCTATAACATTCATAACTGTGTTGAAGACATTGTCAAAGAATTTTTTTTCTGTGTGCATGACGTCGAGGTTGTGTCTTAGCAAGTTGTCTTTCCAATAGGGAAGTTCCCATAATATGCTTCTTTTAGTCCAATTATGCCATTCTCCAAACCCTTCTATCCTATTCTGACTAGATTCAGTGACTTTTGGATAGTCTTTCACTCTTCTCCAAACGTGTGATCCAGTCAACTTCGGCAGGGGCATATCCGTTTCAACTTGCCCTTTGCGAAATGCCTTTTTGTTTCTTCTAAAGGGGTGATCAATGGGCAAGAACCGTCGATGACAGTCAAACCAACTACTTTTCTGACCATAACTCAATTGGAATGACTTTGTATGTTCCATGCAATGTGGACAAGCTAATCGACCATGCGTGCTCCAACCAGATAACATGTCATACGCTAGGAAGTCATTAATAGTCCACATCAAGGTTGCCCTCATAAGGAAATTTTGCTTCCTTAAAACGTCATACGTCCAAACACCATTCCATAACTTCTTCAAATCATCAATCAAAGGCTCCAAATAAACATCAATCAATGATTTGGGATTAGATGGACCTGATATTATACACGATAAAAACATGTAAGGCTTTGTCATACACATCTCAGGTGGTAGATTGTATGGGGTAACTATCACGGGCCAGCATGAATATGGTGATGCAGACGCCTGAATGTACGGGGTAAACCCATCAGAGCATAGACCAAGTCTGACGTTACGCGTTAACTAGCAAAGGATGGATGTTTACGATTGAAGTGCTTCCAAGCTTCACCATCAGAAGGATGACACAAAAATCCTTCAGTTTTGTTACCATCATGCCATGTCATGTGTTTTGATGTTTGCATTGAAGTAAACATTCTTTGTAATCTTGGAATTATAGGCAAGTAGAACATGGACTTTAAAGGAATTGGTTTTTTTTGCCTCCGTCCAGCATGCATCGTATGATATCGAGGTGATCCACAAAACTTGCATTCAACCAACAATGCATCATTTTTGCCACTGTCATTGTCATAGAATAACATACATCCATTAACACAACAATCAATCTTCTTGACTTCCAATCCCAACTTTGAAACACATTTTTTGGCTGGTAATAATTCTTCGGCATAAAATTGTTTGGTGGTGTCAAATCTAACATCAATTTTGTATAGAAGTCCACTACTCGAATGGGAACGTTCCAATTAGATTTGTCAGCCATGAGTCTAATGCACACTGACAATTTTGACTCAGATGAACCTTCAAATACAGGTAGATTTGCCTCTGTCAGTAAATTGTAAAACCTCTGAGTGGTTTCATTTGGAGGCTTATCATAATGACCATCTCTTGCATATAGGCAAATTGATCTATCTCAGATGTATGTACAATAGTATTCGAACTTGATGCAAGCCGCTTTTCAGCTGCAGTGGAGGTCGAAGGAATTTCTTCACCATGATATCTCCAAACTGTGTAATTAGGCATGAACCCTTTTTGGTAAAGGTGAAGTTTGACCACTTCATCTTTCAAAATCCTTGTACATTCGCACTTGATGCATGGACATCGAATCCCTCCATCAAGGACATAATATTGATATCGTCGGGCCGTTTCCACAAACTCTTCAACTCCGATGACAAAAGATTCCTTCAAACCTCTCCTTCCACTATAACAATGGTCGTACATCCATCCACAATGATTGGGAAAATGGGCCATGTTCTGTGACAAGCCAAACAAATAAAAACTTAGCCAAAATAGCAACACTTCATGTGACATAAGTAATAAACCTATTACTACTCAAGTCGAACATGGAAGGCAATTTGAACACTATTGTCATAGGCATTCAATAAGGGCATGCAAAGACAAGTCCTCAGTATTGAAATGTCTTTGACATCCTAAGTGGTTGTGTATTAAATTTGGGGGAGTCAATTTTCTAACATTACTGAAGTTCTCTTTTATAGAGTACTTCTACATATTTTGTACATTGTAAGTGTTTAAGGTACTTTCACCCTTCTCATTCCATTGAGAATGTGTGTAGTACCATAGGACTTTAAAAGACTACTTAACTTAATCAAGTTGTAGCCTAATAAATGAACATACAATATAGAGGAACATACAATATATACATCAACATACAACATATACATGAACATTCACTCATGGTCTAAATGTAGGTTTGATAACAAATTTCTGCAAGGAAATAAAATTCTCACCTACTTTAGTCTATTTATAGGTGTTCAATATAGTCAAATTTTGTTTTTCTTTTTATTTTTCAATTGAGACTTCATTTTTATCTTTCTTTTATCTTTTAAAAGTGGTGTAGATAGTTAGTTTACTGTTTCGGTGAGTACTTTAATAGACTGTGCATTCTTTGCACTTTTAGTGTATTTTAGGTACTACTTTTAGGTTTCTAAGTTGTCAAATTTAGAGTTTTAGGTATTTTTTGTAGTGTGAGTTCTTAATTAGCTAGGTTCTACCATTCTTAACTTGTTAGGATAGTTTATTTGTAGTATATTTTCCTAGTTTAGTGCAGTTTGCAATTGTAGTACAAATTTTTTGAGGTTTGAGTAGTAATTTTTAGCTATTTCATCTACTTTTTTAGGTGCCAAGTACGCAAACTTTGAGATATAGCTAGGTCATATATTGTGTCATGTTTCTTAGCTTCCTTTAACAACTTTAAACTTGTTAGGATGTGTAGAATACACAGTCTTAGGTTACTTTAGGTCAATTCCCATTTTGTAACCTACTTAGTACACTTTTTAGGTCTAAGTAGCCAATTTTTGAGATTTTGGTACTTGATCCAATTTGACATCTTTCTTAACTTTATTTAAGTACTTTAAACTTGTTAGGATAAGAACATTACACATTCTTAGGTTAGTTTAGGTGAATTTCGAAATTGTCACCTATTTAGTACACTTTTTAGGTTCTAGGGTGTCATATTTTGAGTTCTAGGTTGTTTTTGTAGTGTGAGTTTGTAGTTAGACTTCTTTATGGATGTTCTATACTGCTTTCGATCATATAATTCCATATGGAAACATCATACCAGCTTTTGCCAATCCAAAAATAAAGAATAAAGTTTGGCAAATTTCAAACAGCACATGAAATGCACACTGCACCAGAAAATGACTTTGAAAATGGTGGTTTCAAGGCCAAAAATGCTTGGAAGTGTTTCAACAGCTAAAATGACGCTTCAAGCAACTTTATATCATCAATTTGAAGGTGTGCAATCTCTTAAACAATAAAGAAAAATACTACACCAGAAAATCACTGGTATAATTCCAATTTTAGGCAAAATTTGGTAGGGTGATTTTGCACCAGAAAAACACGTTTGGACACATAATTTGATGTTTTGAACAACTTTGTATCATCAATTTGGATGTGTTTAAACATTGAAACAACCAAGAAACACACTGTAGCAGAAAATCACTAGTTCACTTCCAATTTTAGGCAAAAGTGATGGTTTAGGAAGTTATTTTGGATAATGGCTCAAATTTCACCAAATGAACAGTGCATACAAGTTCCAAATGACAAAATAAACTTGCACTAATGGTAGAAATGCACTGAAACAATCAGATTCATCAAATCACCCCTGCTTCAGCCAAATACTAGAATCAAACTGGACAGCACAAACAAAGCTTATGGAAGTCCTAATTCACTAGATCTAGTTGCAGAATATTAGCTACAAGATGTTTAAAGACATAAAACACATGCAAGGATATCAATCACGGTGAAAAGATTGATTAAAATCTGTGACAGCACTTTGCTAATGGATTTGAAGCAACTTAGATATGCTTTTTGCATTTTATGGATTAATACAAGTTGCCACTACTTGAGACATGTGTAATAACATCAAATGAACCTGTTCAAATCTTGAGAACAACAAAATGTGCACTGGAATAGGTTTTGGATATTGCACCAGATTTGAAAATTATGTGCAGACTTTAAAAACTAGAATAACTTTTTTATGCTTTAGCTTATATCATCCAGGCTAGACATTGCCTCATTGCCTTTTATGGATTGATATATTGCTACGCATGCATCTAAACACAGATTTGCAAAGAAAACACAGAAAATAAAGGCTGGAACAGAATCAACACTTCATGACAGAAATAACACTGCACATAAGGCACATGACTTTAGACAAAACTGGAAAATGAATATGCAAGCTGGAATTCAACTCAAGCAAATGAAATTCACTGATTAAAATGATGAAGAAACACTAAGGAACACTAGAAGTACAAGCACAACAAGTACATACACGATTTAAACCAATTTCTCACCTTTTTAGTACACTTTTTTAGGTTCTAACTACTCAAAATTTGAGTTTTAGGTACTTGTTTGCTTTTGAGTAGTTTGCTAGTGTCATTTCACTACTTTAGACTTGTTAGGATATTAACATTAGTTAATGTTAGTCTACTTTAGGTGAATTGCCTCTTTCTCACCCTTTTAGTAGACTTTTTTAGATTCTACATACTCAAACTTTGAAGTTGAGGTAATTCTTTGCTTTTGACAAATTTCCTAGCTTCATTCTACTAGTTTAAACTTGTTAGGATGTTAAATATAGTAGTACTGTTTTTAGGTTTTAGGTAGTCAAATTTTGAGATTTTGCTACTTGATCCAATTTCACATCTCTATTAGCTTCATTTAAGTACTTTAAACTTGTTAGGATAACAACAATATACTTTCTTTGGTTATATTAGGTGAATTTCGAAATTGTCACCTATTTAGAACAATTTTTATGTTTTAAGTACTTCAATTTTGAGACTTCACAATAGAAGTCCAAAATCATATGTTCAACTTTGACTTTAGAGTTCACTTTCACAATTAAAGTCCAAATTCATGTACAGGTTGTTGGAGACTTTAAGAGACATATCTTTTAACATGTTGAAGGCCAAATTAATCACTGGAGTGCCCTTAACCACTACCAGTTGGAGCAAAGTTAATAAAGTTTAACCTAAGAGATGGTCTACTTTAGCCTTAGTAAGGAATTTTCAGTTTTTTAGTTAATATATAAACTATAAAACAACTATAACTTTGGTTCCTCCTTCTAGTTTGTTAACTTGGGGGATTCAAGATAGTATATAACCAACATATATGCATGTTGGTTTGTCCTTGTACTTTACTTCATCCTTATAGTTACTCATTTTAAGTCTTACCCTGTATTGAAAGAAATTTTTAAGGGTGTTGACATGGTCTTTTTCCAAGAGGGAATTTCGGTTGAAGGGTGGGGAACAGGGTGTGGAGATTATATATAAGAAGAATATGCAACACAGACAACACAAGAGAGAAGACAAAAGGCGAAAGAGAAAGAGAGATAAAAGGAAAACAAAATTTTATTTACCAAAAGGAGGGGCTAGCATGTTTATTTATCAAATTGTTGCATGGCTATAGGCTTTTAGACAGATCAATTAGGAGCAAAATAAAGCAAGACAAACAGAATAAGACTTCATTTACCTACCTGGAAATGATGAAGTCTTCGACACTTGAGTGTAGCCCTTAAACAATGACACTTTTGCAACTAACTTTAACCCACTCCGTTTGAAGCTTCCAAAAGTTATGTGCTCCTAATTGAAACCCCAAAACCTTTACAATAATGGACAATTTTAATTAGCAAAACGCAACAACAACAAAAGATTAATCATCAAACACCCTATATCCATCCCAAACCTAAACAACTTTAACTTTAAGGTTTTTGACAACACTTACCAGAATCTACTTATGCAAACAGTTGACTTGTCAAAGTAACATGTGTTTCCACTAACTCTGTCTGTGAATTAATTTGGTCCATGAGCCATGTTCATTTGGTTTTGTCATATAAGATAATTCTATTGTCCACTCACGGTCAGATTATAAACAAAGCTACTTACTTCTTCATCATACACAATTACCACTTCATATTATATATATATATATATATATATATATATATATATATATATATATATATATATATATATATATATATATATATATTTAGATTCCATGGTGGCTAATATTACTTGACTGTCATATGCAGAGATTTCTACACCAACAAAATGAGACTTGTAGTCCACCATTTCAAATGATAATAAAACTAGTTCAGCTACTTTTTGAAAGGTCTCAAATTTAGCTCCTAGTAGGTCGAATAGTTAACTAATTAACCAAGCCCTTTAATTAAATAAAACACTTTAATAATTTGTGGAAGAGAAATAACAAAATAAGAATAAGATGGTCTTTCCTCTAATATTTTATCCATGAATCATTTACTTAATCATATAACTTCCAATTCAGAGACATTTAAGTCATTTGCTCTTTTGCTCTTTTTGCTCTTTAACCTATACTGCATTTCCTCATTATTTACTCTAACCACACCTCATTATTACATTTTTTATACATTATGTCTAGCATTTTTCACTTTTTAACGTCAACTTATTCATATAAATATTTTCACTGTTTATTTAAAGATTTCTAATTAGATTTCAGAATCTAAATCATACCAAGAGAAGACTTAGTACTCTGGAAACGTAATCAAGAGGGAGGAGATATGATAGCAACGAGGACTCTACACATAGAGGGCATACAGCCTTAAATATGTTTGCACATCAGTATGTTAAGTATTTTGGCCAAAGGTAAACCTTTACGGTTACATTATCATTGTTCTAGTTCCAAACCGGTAAAGAAGGTTATAATTTGAATGTAATAGGTTGGCTATCAAAGAAGGAACATAACTCTCCTGGTTACAACTCTTGTGCAATTATACTACAAGGAAGAGTAACTCATGACCTCAAAGCTCATGCGGCAAACAGTCCAAACAAAAATTCCTTTGCATATATCAGATTATTAAAAATCAAAACCAGATTCAAATGTTGCAATACTAAAAGTTCAACAGGTCCTTTTTTTTAGTTTCCATTGGATTAAGCTACTGATTTCATGAGCTATTATGTTCTTCATTGATTTAAAATGATTGAGGGTAATAGCTCTGCATCTCAAGGCCGAAAACAAGTCTGCTCATTAAGGAAAACCCTGAAAATCCACACTAAAAGAGAAGAAGGATTTTAATAGAACAAATTCACTCTCGGCTACTAAAGATTTGTAATTTCTGATTCAAATCTCATAAATCTGTTTTGGCTTCATTCATCCTCATTAGATTGGAATACAATTTAATGAGCAAAGGTGTCTTTGGTGCCAACTAATTCCTACGTATATTCATGCTCATAAGGCCACGATTTTAAAGAAAAGAGAAATGAAGTAAAGCTTGGTTTTCCTTATGAAAATATATGAAAAAATACAGACTAAGGAGGCTCCTTCACACAACTGAACCAACTAATAAGAGTGACAAATAAGGAAGGTCACCATATATGTTTGAGTGGAGACAAAACCAAGTACAAAGCTATCCCAAACTTCAACCATCTAACGTGAAAACTAGAATAGGAGGCCACAATTCTCTAGCTCATAAGCCCACTTTGAATTGGGTCCGTCTATAATCATGGATCAGTCATAAAAACATACTGATTATAAGGAATAATGAAAGCCAAGCCAACACCGTGACTAGAGGGATGACCAACATTGGTTAGTTTGAAGTCTTCAAATAAATATTTAGAGAAGGAAGGACGACCCATTAGCCCAGCCAACAACGTGAATAATTGAGGAGAATTGAGACAAAAACAAGTTACATTGGAAGACCAACTTTGTTCTAATCGACATCTGCCAAAGAGGAATCAAGTAGAAGAATACTACCCTACCTATGCTTATCTTATAATACAATTACGAAATTATTACTCCTATCCATGCTTATTTAAGGCAGAAAACGCACACAATGAAGGGAAAGAATGGGAAACAAGACGAGAAGGTAGGGTAGAGTTTTGTCTAACAAAATTGGGGATAACCTTAGTTTAAGAGGTCGAGCCTCTTACCGAAGGCCATAAACCCCTCGGTAATGCTCTTTTGACCTTCGGTAACTATATTTGACTATGCCCGTCTGTAATGCTCATTTTGGCCGTCGAGAACACACTTTTACCAAAGGCCCATAGGCCTTCGATAATAATTCGCCGGTAATAAGCCAAAATCTGGTAGTGTCTCTTATACGTGTTCAATTTTTAAAATGAAAAAAAGAAAACATATATAAGCATTCATTACCATTGTCGTCCTTGTCCATTTACATGTTGGTTTGTGAGTCTCATTATTAAGATTCGAATGGTATCTATCATGAACACTCATCCATGAGCAACACAATATCAAGTTTATGTATATGTTAAGGTTCAAGAGATTATGCATATAATATGACAAATACATATGTTGGACATATTGTGTGATTTATGCATACTATTATGATTATGATGTGATTATATCTGTGTATGCATACTGTATGTTTATGTGTATTGAAAACCACAAGCACAAAAGCATATCTGCATGACATAATCGATTACAATGTTATAGTAATCAATTGAGGTCATCAGACAACTTATGTTTTGAATTATGGCAAAACAACTAGTTTGAATCGATTACATTAGGTGTTGAATCGATTAAAACTCGTGTGTTTGCAAATATCTTTTTTAAATGTGCTGTGATGAGTTTTTGAGAAGCAAAAGTTTTCAAAATGTGTTTAAGTGTTAAGCTTAATCGATTACATGTGTTGTGTATTCAATTAAGTCTGTTAAGCTTTGAAAACTGATTTCATGTTTGTCTTAATTGCTATAACGGTCATATTTTTAAATATGTTTGACCAAGCATTTAATGCAAATCGATTACATTAATTGTACATTCAATTAAGAGCTGAGTTAGTTGTAATATTGTTACAATAGTTTTTTATGTAACTGATTACACTGCTAACCTAATCGATTATTTTGCGTCAAAATTGATGAAAACTATGTATTGACGCATTGTTTGAATTTCTGTAACTTTTGATCATTCTACCATTTTCATACTTGATTGTTTTGATATTAGAAAGTTTATAGATTACTCAATATGCTCCAAGAATCAAGAACGCCAAGAGTTTGAAGAATCTTGAAGAATTTTTGTGAGGCATCTTTGTGGATTACATTGGCTGATCACATTAACACGACTGAAGGTGCATCTGTATTGATAGGATAGAAGATTTGCAATCTTTGACTTGTTGTTTCCTTGGATGTGCGCGTCAGGAAGAAGAGTGGTGTGTTCTTGACTTTGAGAGGGGATTCTCAAAGGTTTTCTGCAACAAGACTGTGGGGTGTTGTGTTTGCAGGTGTTGTTGTTTCTATGTTTGATTGTTTGAGTGGGAAATGTGTTTACTTTGTGAGGGTGTATTCACAGTAAAACCTTTGGTGTAATTCTCCAATCATTATAGTGAAATATCCTTCAATCAATGGTTAATTGGAAAGGTGACTGGATACACATTGAGGTCGAAGCAGGATAAAAACTGTGTTTGAAGTTTTATAAAAACACCAATTCAAACCCCCCCCTCCCCTCTGTGGGGTTGAGAAACAAGCCTCATTATTTCTAACAATAATAAATAAGCACATAAAAAAAATTACATATAAAGGGTGACAATTGTTATTATAAAGGTTTAATTATATAAGTCCATATGTATGATGATTTTTTCAAAATATAAGTCCATATATATGATGATTTTTTCAAATAAGTGTTTCACTTATTTTTTTTGTTTCAATTGGGCTTTTATTTTTGAAAAGTTAAAGGAATTAGGTTCTTGTAGTTAGTTCCCTACTAACACCATTAAAAGGGGTGTCATGTGTCAGTTTATAGTTTTCTTGAATTTTTTAAATATTTTTTTTAATTATTTTTATTTTAAATATTATTTTTTTAAAAATAAAAAAATAGTTGTCACGTCAAGTTGACATTGTGTTATGTGACAATGACACTATGACGTGACACTAATAATGTCATGTGTCATTGTCAAACTACGTGTCTTTGCATTAGTCTCAATTTGGTCCCTGTATTTTTATTTTGTTTCAACTTAGTCCTAATTTTTTTTTAAATTATACAATTTTTTTCATCTCCAAATTCAAACAAAATTTAATTTGTATATAAATCTTTACAAATATTTTTATTAAATATTTTTAAAAATATTAAGTTAATTTATATTTATATTTAGCTAATTATATAAACATTAATTATGTTCTTAATGACATGACACGTTGGTGTAGATTTTTCAAATGATGTGGTTTGGTAAACAAATTATTAATGTAAAAATGAAATTTCATGTCATTGATATGACATTTCATTTTTCTAAATAAAAAATTGAAGAAAATTTTGGTGGAAACAATAATTAAAGGTAGTTTCTTTTTTCATGATATTATACATTAATTGGAATTTTCACAAAAATTTCTCCAATTTTTATTTTAAGAAAATAAAATACCATGTTATTAATTTGTTCATCATTTCTTTTAACTCTAATAAATTATGATCTAATAAGTGTTGATGTGAAAATGAAATTTCATGTTGTGAAATTTCACTTTTTTTAAAAAAAAAATTAGAGAAAATTTTCATGAAAATAGTAATTAAAGGTAGTTTCTTCTTATCTTCCACATTATCTATAATTTTCACAAAATTTTCTCTAATTTTTTATTTTAAGAAAATAAAATTCAATTTCATTAATTTGTTCATTATTTTTTTTAACTTTTATAAGTATTTTTAAAGAATATAATTAACATTTATATAATTAACTAAATATAAATATAAATAAACTTAATATTATTAAAAATATTATTTATAAGAAAAATATTTGTAGAGATTTATATACAAATTAAATTTTGTTTGAATTTGAAGAGAAACAAAAGTGTTTAATTTTAAAAAACAATTAAGAGTAAATGAAGACAAAATAAAAATAGAATGATCAAATTGAGAGAAAATAATAGTAGAGGAACCAAATTGAAACTAATGAAATGACACGTGGTTTAATAATGACACGTGACACTATTAGCGTCACGTCAAACTGCCATTGTCACGTGACACAATGTCAACTTAACACGTGACAATTTTTATTTAAAAATAAAAATAAAAATTAAATATAATTAACAAAATATTTAAAAAATTCAATAAAATCATGACACATGACACCATCTTTAATGGTATTAATGTTGAATTAACGACAAAGACCTAATTGTTTTAATTTTTTATAAATAAGAATTTAATTAAAATAAAAAATAAACGAGAGGCTTATTTGAAAAAAGTTAAAAAAAATATGGACTATCTGTATAAATCTACTTTCAACTATATTTAAGGAGTCGTTATTGAAAGTTGATTGCAATTAAAAACAGAAGGAATTCAAAATATATATATATATATATATATATATATATATATATATATATATATATATATATATATATATATATATATATAAAAGATGATTGATACAAAAAATTAACAATAGTTATAACTATTATGATATCATATACAAACATAACAACATTCTAAAATATGACCATAACTCCTTTCTAAATTATATATAATTAAGATTGAAGAATAATTTATAAATGCATATTTAAGCCTATTCATGTTATAAATTAAGTTTAGGATCCTATCAACATTTAATGAGTAATATTCTACCCACCTTATGGAAATTGAATTAGAGATTGAAACATCATAATACTATTTAAAGATTGAAAAATGATTATTTGAATTAAGAAGTAATATTTCAATAAATAATAGAACAACTGATTGTATAAATAATATTAGTCGTAAATTCAGAATAGATTATCTACCCATCACATTTTGACGGTTTATCATCCGGTAAATGTTGTTGTAAAGCGTGCCAGTGTGCGTTTACCCTTTGAGAGAGAAAAAGAAAGCCCCACACTACTCTATTTAAGACCACATTTAATTCTTACACCTAACAACAATATAGTTGTTTTCAGTGTTTAGAAAGAAAAACAGAGCCACAAAAAATGGCCGTGGGAGGATTCTCTCTTGATACTTCTTCAACCAGAGGCTTCGACGGCAAAATTACACTCTCCGTTCTCATCACTTGCATCGTTGCTGCATCTAGTGGCCTAATTTTCGGATACGACATCGGAATCACAGGTACTTTCATAAAATACTTTTACTATTAATTTCTAATTTTTTTCACCTTTCACTTTCAATTAGTTTCTCTCTATAAACAATCCATCGAACACAGTATATGTATTATAATTTATTTTCATGATGAGCATACGTATTTTGTCTCGGAATGATAACAAGAGTAACAAACTAGGTTATAATGCTTTGTGACCTGGTTTATTTTTACCTAATTAGTGTATTTTTTTACACAAATTATCAGAACCGAGATGTTTAAAAGAAATTACACAGTCTGGGATAAGTCGTGTTCAATTCACACAACTTTATCATTCAGATATCATAATCAATGAAAACGATTTTGAATTTCAATTTTAAAGTAAAAAGTTTTACTTACTAGTTATTTGAATTTCTTTTCTTAAAATAGAATTGGTGTTCTGGATGTATTGTGTAATAATTAAAACTAAAGTTTGAATTCAGAAAATGATGTCCAATTTAATTAATTTAGCACTAAAAACGTACTCATAGCGATTTCCATTTAGGAAATTTTGTTTTGAAATTCTGGCGTATGAACACGACTTTTATTTTCTATTTTTTTTTCTTTGCACATAATTTAAGTAATAGAAACAGTTTATATTAGAATATAAATTATTTTATTATGCTAGAATAACTATTCTTTATTTCAAGGAATACTAAGTCTCGGCTACCTCGTATATTTTTATGATAAAATATTTTACTATGTAGGTAGAAATTGTTTATTATACTATGTGGGTCAAAACAATTTTAAAATAATTCAACATAATGTTGATTAGTTTAATAAATAATTATATAGTTTATATTAAAATTAATATAATATATAGTTTAGAAAATAATTATATAGTTTGTTATAAAATTAATATAATTATATAGGTTATAACATTTTAAAATTAATAGTTGTGTTTATCCCAAAAATATAGTGTAAAACCATATAATAGAATGATCACATATAATAATATTACAGCTCAGTTCTTACAAAAGATAGAACGTACGGCTAAGGCCGAAGGACCTTACAGAAATACTAGAAAATAAAAACCGAACGCCATAAGTATTCTGACCGAACAAAAGCCTATATCGAACGATCAAAACAAAAGCAAAGGGGAAAGGTGAGCGAACGATCACCTTACTATCAGACTACTATTGACCGGACGGTTCTACTGCTCGGTCTTCACTTCTACCTCTACTAAGTTATCTTTCTCCCGCGCCTCTTCCAATGGTTCTTCCAGCAACTCTTCTCCTTCTGCTCCCACCCACAGGGTGATCATCGCAATGACAAAGACGAACGAACGGGAATACATGACAAGACAGGAAATAGGTAAGCTTATGTAATTTAATTCATGTATGAACATACATTTCACACAATCAAACAAACAAGATAATTCACCATACGTTTCATTCAAAGCCTAATACTAGACTGACTGTCCGGACTGCATGAAATCTGTGTAGTTACATACGTTCGTGCACCTGGGTGATGTAGTAACTGGGATACCCTCAACAACTGCCACCCGAGTCATTCCTCCCCGGAACGCTCGTCCATAATCCAAAACGTTTCATCCATATCATATTTTCTTCATCTTTCACTATCAATCATCTTAATTTCATCTTTCATTATCTATCATCTCAATTTCATCTTTCATTATCAATCATTTCAATTTCATCTTTGTTCAAAGATTTTTAAGGACACCAGATACCGAACGTTCAATCCTCACTCAGAACGAGAACGAACACTTGGAACGAGACAGAGAGGTCTTCAGTTCCAGAATAGATTAAGACCGAGAGAGTTACTGTCGGGTTGAGAAAGAAACCGAGTACAACTATATATTCACAAGAACGAATGGAACGAACGTTAATTACAAAGTGAGCCAATTAAATGAACTGACTCTTGAAAGCTTCAACCGAATACCGAAAAGACCATGCCAAGTACTAAGACTCTAAGCCGGAACCAATGGATACAAACATTTCAAAACATACAACGAATAATACTTAGAAGAAGTCACATGAAGAAACTGATAGTTTATGAATACTTAGCTTATTTGAGTTTAACATCAAGAAAATCGAATGTCAGTCAATGACCGAACACGGTAGAAAGAGAACTCTATTGAAGTTGGACGAACGCTATTTTCCTCAAGATAGATTATAAAAGAAACGAGTACGAGCGCTTGGTTTAAGACCGAACACTACTCAGTACGAGCGCTTGGTATAAGACTGAGCACTACTGAACTTATAATAGAAGATTTGATAAATATAATAATATACCATTTGGAGTAGTGTTTAAGAATAACCAAAAATATACAAATACATATATATATATATATATATATATATATATAGATATACTTAATTTTATAAACGAATACCAAGAATTAATTATGCTTGGCCGAACGCTCATGCACAACATTATGAAACGAAGACGCTCGTCCTCAACTAGGATTCTTCCCAAATGAAAGAATCCAATTCTAACCAAGTTTACTAAAAGTACCGAACGGTCAATGACCGTTCAGTGACGAACGTACCCTTTCATAGGGGAAATTTCATACCAGAATCATTTATATTCCAACTCATTTATTAACATATAGTTTCATAACTTTATACATTCATATCATAATCAATTTCATAATTCATACCATCCAAACATAGAAATTTCATATATTTCATGCATCATAACATAGCACAATCATTTTTCATATCCAATCATCAAGTCAACGAACGTTCATGCAACACATAATCATACAAATTAAATTAATAAGCTTCCCTTACCTCTGAGCATGACCGAACGTCCCCAGAGGCAGAAATACAATTTCACTACTACAGGTTCTTCTACCGCCAACGCTCGACAATTCAAACTACACCAAGTGACAACCCAACACTATCAGAACCACTCATTTTGAGAATGGTGATCCACACATGAACCCAGAACTAGGTTTGCATGTATAAGAAAACGAATGACAGAGTGAAGAGAAGGACTTACCAGCTCAGCTTAACAAACCGAACGGTTTATCTGGAAGCTCTTGAGGCCGGAAGTGCTTCTACGGCGTCTGAACGGTGATCGGAGAAGAGAAAAGGTGAGATTTGGTAGAGAGAAGGGAGAGGTTTTTAGAGAGGAGGAGGAATGAAAATTTTCAGAGTTTGAGGAAGAAGGTTGCATGCAGAGAGTGTGACGTGAATTTTCAGAAAATCAGTTTTGCTTCCCACTTCAAAACAAACGTCCGCTCATCTGCCGACACCTGCATTCCACTATCTGATTTCCGGATCCTCTTCGCTTGATATCTGACGTCTGTCATCTGAGTGTCGAGTCTCCCTCTTGACACGTGAACTCCACTAAAACGAATTCTGAATGCGTTTTAAATGGGTTCTGACAATAATTAACTTTAGACTTTTGTGAGATGTTTTATTTCTAATTAATTCCATTGTCACGTTTATATTATTTACAAAACTATTAAAAACAAATTCAAGTTATTTTATAATTTTTTATTCCAAATATTTTAAAATGTAACTTCTGCATAATATGTTTATCTGTTCATTAAAAGTTCATCCGATAAAATTTATCTTTTGCAAAAAAATTTCAAGTGAGTAATTTTCTTTTATTCCAAATCCCATGTGACTTTCCCAAATGTGTATTATTGTTTTAAATAAAAATCCACCACCGAAGTCCTTGTCACTGGGATTTTTGAATACTGTACACACAAATCATGCACTAAGAAAGCGAATTTTAATTTAAAAAAACAAAATTAAAAATCGTGCGTCCAGCTCAAAATTGAGTCCACTTACTCATCATTATTGAGTCAACGGCATTTTTGAAATTCGACTTACCTCCAAATTGTATAATTATTTTTAATGTCCGTTCTGTGTGAAAAAAAAATTGGTTAAAATTTAAAAAATTCATTTTTTTATAATTATTTTTTTTGTAATATGTATTAAATAAATATAAATGTATATTATTCTATAATCAGAATAAAAAAAATAAATTATGAAAAAAAGAGTGCGGTATTTGGTTTGGTAATTACGCATATGGACCAGCTATGCCTCTTTTTTTTTTCTTTTCTGTCTAATCAAGTCAATTGTTTTTGGTTTGGATTTTTGTAAAGAAGAAAAAAATTATTTGTTATTACAACTTTTCTCTGATCATTAATGTAGGGGCAGAATGAGTGTAGAGAGAAATAAATGAATTACAAAAAAAAATATTTTGGCACCTTAAGAGTTATATACGACTCTTAATTAATAAGAAACCGATAACAAATAAAAAATAAACAGTACATATAGTTAATATGGATGTGTATCATATAATAAAAAGAATGTTATTAAATTTATTAAAAAAGGTTTTTACAAAATAAATAACTATAAAATAAATATTTTTCAAAATTAAATTATTTAATTATAAATAATTAATTAAATTAAAAAAATTATAAAACCTAAATAGTTAAATAATTAATAAAATAGTTTATATTGATAAAGGTCAAATCAGTTTAAAAAGATGATTATATAAATAATTATTTTTATTAAAGTTATAAATAACAATTTAATTTAATTTAATTAATAAAGAGAAAAAACTGAAAGATTGAAATACGTTTATGTTAATTAAAAGTTAAAGAATTAAATGTTTCTTTAATTTGGATGAAACAATTATTGAGAGAGAGGAGTATCCAGGAAAATCATGCTTGACAAAAGACACATTGGTTCTAATTATTCTCACTTTACAACCAACCAATTGCATTAATTTGCGTTTAACTCTTACAATTAATATTTTGATTAACAATGCTGAATTCCCACATCAGCTACCATCTAAAAATTGCAGTAGGAAGTCTTTTTGTGAGACACAGTGTTCATTTTTGTTAGTTTAGCCTGCATTTTAATTATGTTTTTCCAAACCCTTCTATCGAGTTTAATTTATAATAGAATTGATAATAAGAGTATTTTTTTAATATTGTGTAGATTATTTAAATATATTTATAAACTAATTTTAGTTATTGAATGAAATTTATTTTATTATTTTCTTAAAAGGGTAAAACTTTGGTGATGATTTGGGAACAAAGGAAGAACTTAATTGAAAGAAAAATGGTGATATGTGATTTCAGGAGGTGTTACCACGATGAAACCATTTCTTGAAGAATTCTTTCCGTCGATACTAAGAAAGTCTGCTAGAGCTGAAACAAACGCGTATTGTGTGTATGATAATCAGCTGTTTACACTATTTACGTCCTCCCTTCATCTGGCGGGATTAATATCCTCTCTCTTGGCCAGTCGTGTCACCACCGCATTGGGTCGGAGAAACACCATGATCTTTGGTGGTTGCATCTTTTTTGCCGGTGGAGCCATCAATGGTGCTGCTCAAAATATTTTCATGCTCATCTTAGGTCGAATCTTACTTGGCTTTGGGGTCGGTTTCACTAATCAAGTAAGTAAACTTTTATATAAATCATATGTTAGTAATTTTAATTTTCATCATGTGCTTTCATTGATGCATTTATAATAAAGGTTGAATTAGGGCCTTCTATTTTAATATTAGTTAACATAAAAGTGTTTTTCCTTCTAAAATAGTGATTCATTTATTATACAGCGGTACAGTGGTGACACGTGAGATAATTCTTTTGAAAAATTATTAAAATGGACACATTTGAAAAAAAATTAAGAGTGGGTAAGATGAGTGAAGGTAACACAATTTACCTTTGATCAAGTGTCAACATAGTAAGACTTTATTTTAAAACAATTTTAAAGTTTAAGGCCCACCAAAATGCCATAATTTTAGTTAAAAATATTTTAAATTAGAGTTATAAAACTTCTATTAAAACTGAATTAAAGTTGTGTTTAAAATGAATTGAACTAACACTAGTAAAAAAATAATGTCTTTTTAACGCGTTATATACGCCTCGATTTTACTAAAACTGAAGCGTATAAAAGCACAGTGGCATTTTCATAGTTTTAGGGAAATTATATGCCTCGGTTTAAAAGAAACCGAATCGCAAGATGTCTACTACCTCGGTTAAGCCAGAAACCGAAGCATAAAGTTTTGCTATTGTACCCTCTGCTCCTCTGCAAATCAGCTGACAAACTGAGAAATTTTTTGAAAAACACATACTGCCTCGGTTACAATCAGAATCGAGGCATATAGGTTCAATATATTTTTAAAATTGCCATTATACTTTTCATTTTTTATTATTTTCTGATATAATAGGCATCGGTTAAGCTGAAAAAATGAAAGAGTATGGTTATATTACCTCGGTTATATTTTGAATCGAGGCAGTATAGGCTGTTAAGAGCAAGCCTAGATCCTCTTCTCTTTCTGATTCCAAGTGGGCTTAAGGGTCCAGCTTTTTTTTTTCCTTTTGGAGCAAGCCCAGATCCTCCTCTTTCCCTTGAACGCGCACGAGCAGCGAGGTAGTATAGGCTGAAGCTTCTTCCCTTTCTCTTCTTCCCATGAACGCGGACGAGTAGCGAGAGTGTTATGATGGAGGTGAGTGGCCAGCGAAGACGTGGAGAGATGCGGCGAGGTGCAGCGAGGTTGCATCTGATAGCGAAGCGCTTCCTCGAAGATTCCAACTCCGACTTCTTCAATGGAGACGACTGCGCGAGGACGTTGGTCGTTCTGATTCGAGGCGCAAGTTTCCTTCTCCTCCTTCTTCCTCTGTTTTCGTTTGAGTTTTAGGGGTTTCCTGTTTCGTATAAGAACGCGTGTTGGGTGCCAATGGGGATGCGATGACGGACAAAGGCGGCGGTGGCGCGTTGCGAGGAAGGCGGCAACGGAGTGAATTGTTTTTCGATTTGGCATTTTAGGGTTTCTTAAATTGAGAATTGGAGAATTAGGTTTTTCATTTTCAGATTTGGGGTTTCTATTCTTGTTTTTGCGACTTAGGGTTTCAGCTATTCATCTAATTTTGGGGTTCCAGTTTTGTTATCTGAGTTTGTGAAACAGCGTGGTTATGTCGTGAAACAAAATTCCTGGCTTGGGAAAATATTTTCATGCTCATCTTAGGTCGAATCTTACTTGGCTTTGGGGTCGGTTTCACTAATCAAGTAAGTAAACTTTTTATATAAATCATATGTTACTAATTTTAATTTTCATCATGTGCTTTCATTGATGCATTTATTATAAAGGTTGAATTAGGGCCTTCTATTTTAATATTAGTTAACATAAAAGTGTTTTTCCTTCTAAAGTAGTGATTCATTTATTATACATAGGAGATTCTCTCTAAGCGCGGGTCTTGTTCATCTTTAACGTTTTTCATAGCCATTCTGGTCACTCGTCTAGCAGAAGAAGTGGAATGGCGGAGGACGGTGGACGGAGAGTTGAAAGAAGGGCGTGAGACAGGGATTTCGTTTCAAATTCATTTTTGGGCTTCTTTCTTTGCAATCTTGATTTTTTTTTTCAGTTTCGGGGTTTGAAATTAGAATTTGGAATTCAAATTAGAACCGAAGCACAAAGGTGGCTAAAGAAGAAAAAAAAAGATCCTACTGCCTCGGTTCAGGTTCAAACCGAGACAGTAGAGGGAGACAAAGTAACTCGGTTCGGAACCAAAGCAAAGAGTCTACCACTTTTTGTCTCACCTGAATATGTCTCGGTTCAGGAACCGCTACCTATGAGCGAAAATAACCGGTGTCGTTTCCTCTTACTGCACTAGTGTAAAATTGTAATCATTAAACACAATTTTAATTTAAAAATGCTTGCGTTAAAGTCGTGTTACCATGATTTTTTTGCTTAAATTTTTTAAAATCTACTCATTTCGATTACTTTTTAAAAGGCTTAATACCTCTTTTTGTCCCTCTTTATAAGGGAAATGTTCAAGTTTGTCCTACCTTTTTTAAAAAGTTCAATGTGGTCCCAAGTTGTGGAAAAAATGTCCAATTAAATCCTTTTTGGTCACGGCTTTAAATATTTAACGATCCCGCTGACAGCGTGGAGTGATCTGTGCAACGTGGTTGTTTACCTTCATAACGTGGCAGTGACAGTGTTTTTCATTAAAGTTGACGTGGCAGTGGAAGTGATTAAAAAATTCTGAGTTAGGGTTTGGGTATTCGAAATCACGATTTGGGGATAAGCATTTTGGAAGAACTGGAAATACAAATTGGGTGATGAAATCTGCAGAGCAAATTGTGCGTTTACCCTTTTTGAGAGAGAAAAAGGAAGCCCCACACTACTCTAAGACTACATTTAATTGTCAAGTTCTTGTAATTCTTACACCTAACAACAATATAATTGTTTTTAGTGTTTAGAAAGGAAAAACAGAGCCAACAAAAATGGCCGTGGGAGGATTCTCCGTTGATGCTTCTTCAACCAGGGGCTTCGACGGCAAAATCACACTCTCCGTTCTCATCACTTGCTCTTAAAACAGTTCCAGTTTTCCTTGCCACCCACTCTTTCTCACACCCTCAAAGTACCAAACCCCTCTATCCCTAATTTTATCCTCGCTAGCCACACACACAATAATCTTGGAACACCCAAGTCCATCCAAGCTTGGTGCCCCAGGAGCGAAGGGGTTGACCATGGAGTTATCAATGCCACCCGGCGCAAAAGGGTACACAAAGTCCCAAACTAAACAGAACAAACGTTGTTTGTGCCCTGTAATAGCTTCGGGTCCAATTGGCTCTGAATTGCAGAAGTAAGGATGGGAGAAAATAGCTCCTAATATTTTAACATCACAAGGTAAGGGTTCAGTCCCAGCACACATGGCAATGTTGTGAACTATGTTCCCACCTGCACTGTCCCCCCGAAGGATCTTCATTGGTGGCGTTGTTTTGATTGGAATGGGACGCAACCGATCAAAATGTTTATCCCCAAATCACAATTTCGAATACCCAAACCCTAACTCAGAATTTTTTAATCACTTCCACTGCCACGTCAGCTTTAATGAAAAACACTGTCACTGCCACATTATGAAGGTAAACAACCATGTTGCACAGATCACTCCACGCTGTCAGGTGGATTGTTAAATATTTAACGTCGTGACCAAAAAGGATTTAATTGGACACTTTTTTCACAACTTAGGACCACATTGAACTTTTTAAAAAAGGTAGGACGAACTTGAACATTTCCCTTATAAAGAGGGACAAAAAGAGGTATTAAGCCTTTTTAAAAAAAGTTAGAGGAAAATGATGCTTTTGCTAGAATTAACATTTATTCTCCTTTTTCTTTTTCGAATTAGGATTAATTCCACAAATGTACATAAGCATTCTAAGTGTGTAATTCCATATACAAATGAAAAATTGAAAAGAATCACATATTTTTGTGACATCATAAATTTAACATTAAAATAGTTTATTATATTGTATTAATAACAAATATTTAATTTTAACTCAATTTTATTACATCAATTTATAAAGTGAAAGCTATCCTATTTATATAACAAATTAATTTTATTTATAGACTATGTGAAATTTATCACAAACACTATAATTGTTTTTGAATTAATGACTAATTTCTTCTGTCGATAAGTACTAAGTACTAAAGTATGTTGATAATGTTAATTTTTCAACGAATTATCAACGATAGAAAATCTATTAATAAGTACACCGTTGATAATTACCAACAAGTGTGGACTGTCAGTAATTACTAAAGAACTTGACCGTTAATAATTATCGAAGGCTATGATGCATCGTTAATAAAGGAAAAAAAACGGGTTACATTACCGATGACCTTAATCCTCAGTAATTATTGACAACTAAGATCTCTTAGGAATAACATGAAAACGAATTACATTGCCAACGAAAAATGTAGTTTTTTCTTTTCTGAATGAAAATGAAATCATCTTGAGGTTGTATGTGTCAATTTATTACTATACTTATTACATTAAAATGCATGTTTTGGTAAAAAAAATTATATATAGAATAGGATATATGAAGTACAATATTTTAGTTGGGGCTTGAAAATTTTACGTAAAAGGAATAAAAATTTGGTCTTATTTTTTTACTTAATTAAAATGACTAGTTTCTTGAAACTTTTTAGTAATGGGTGGTGAGAAAAAAATTTCCAATTAACTACGAAACCGTGCTTATAGGTGTATGATTGTAGGCAATTTCAGAGTAGCCACACAAGGGATATATTCTCTTCACATTTTTCCCAATTTTTTAATACAACCTATAATAACCTTCGACAAAAACAAAGAACCGTAAACAAAATCCAATCCAACCAAACACAAGACATCAATTAAAGCACGACACAAAAAGGAGTAAATGGGCATACCTTGTTTCTCAAAGCAGCTTTGTTGAACCTTCAATGCTCCACGACAATGGCATGAAGGAGACGTGACAAGAGGAGTGCTATGATCAGGACGCATAACAACAAGCTTTGCCAATGAAAAGATCGTGACAAACACCATAAAGACGTTGAGCATTATTGGTGTATAATAATTTTTCTTGTTCTTAGACTTTAAAACATGTGTTATAGGCACAAAAAAAAATATTTTAAAGAAAATAAATAATGTTCTTGAGAACTATAACTCAACATCAATTCTCTTCCAATGGGAAAATTCATTGGGTGCAATATTAGTCCCTTTTTGAGTAAGATGATCAAGATACTCCTAACTTTCAAGTCAAAGTTTGATGTTTGATGCCCAAGTCACATATTTAGTTATACCTAACTTATCAACGGAAAAGTTCACAAGGACATAGTCAATATAGATTGATAAGTTAGACACACTGGTCGCATAAGGGGTATTGGAAGAGAGAGAGAGAGAGAAACCCTAAGAAACAAAAGAGGCCTGATCAGATTAACAATGAATCTAGAAAGAGGATGAAAATGTGATCTCGGCGCATGTGATCGCTGTCAATAGGAGTCGCGATACACCAGTAGAGGTGTGTTGGGTTCATAACCCTCAAGTCCTTGGATCGAACTAGGTTCTAATACCATGTTAAGAAGTGGACTTTAAATCTCACTCAATCTTATTAACTTGTAAGGTGAGATTTGCACTCAATTATATACTCTAAATTGGTCTCATCTCTACTCGATGTGAGACTTCTAGTAATTACGATGAAAATCAACCTTACCAAGGCACATTTCATATTTTAATAATTCGAATTCGATTCCTCATCAAATTAAAATATTATTTAAGAGTATCTCCACAATAACCTTTCATGACAATTATGTCTTAGTCATAAAATTAATATTAATAGATCACTTAATAATTATATCATATAATGACTTTAATTTAAAGATTCTAACAACCCATATTCAGAATTCTCATCCTGTAGTATATTGTTTTTAATACATTCTGAATAAAGACCAGGAACACGTTTCGATATATATATATATATATATATATATATATATATATATATATATATATATATATATATATATATATATTGGAATGTATTTAAAATATATTTCAAAAGTATTTTAGATTACCATTAGTACACTAAGAGGATACTGCACCAGTTACTTTTGCTTATAGGCACCGGTTCTACAACCGAGGCATATACCGGCGAGGTAAAAAGGGGTAGGTTTTATGCCTCGGTTGTGAACTGAGTTAAAAAGAATAGGATTTATGCCTCAGTTTTTACGTAACCGAGGCAATAACTTGTTTTTTTTTTTAATTTTTTTAACCTTTAGGATGTTGTTGATGTATGTTCTTATGCATTAGCAGACACCCATCTTCCACTGTCACCAGCATCATTTCACCTTCCCACTTTCAGAGCTACCAACACAACAACACAATTCCACATTTTCAGTGAAACAAGGATTTTCCACCAGCCTTTGTTCCTCTGTTCCTGGAGGTCTCAGCTCTGCCGCCACTCAAAAACTCCAATCAAAAATCCAAAAATTGAAACTTCAATAAAAAATCCAATCAAAAACTCAAGCAGAAACTCCAATCAAAAATCCAAAAATTGAAATAAAAAACCTAGACGAATCGGAACCCTAGACGAATCGGAACGACCACTGCGCCCCGCCGCAAGAAAAGGAACGACCACTGCGCCCTTGCACCTTCGCCGCGCCGTCGCCGCGCCTCCGTCTTTGGCTTGCGCGAGACCACTGGTGGTACTGCCCCAAAGTTGGGTCTCTCTGTGAGATGCTAATCTCGCCCCATTGTGCGCAGATCTAAACAGGGAAGAAGGATGAACACCCCTTTTCAGATCTAAACAAGAAATAAGGGCTGAACCCTTTCCGGATCTAAACTGAAGAACAACGAAGAAGAAATGGACGGCAGCAACGCGAAGAAGAAGAACCGAAGAAGCAATGGACGACAGCGACGACGGATGAAGCGAAGCGGTGACGGACGAAGCGAAGCGGCGACGACGAGGGTGCCACCTCTGTGTGCGATGGAATTAGGGCGATGGCGATCTGGTAGTTGTGGGCGAATGATGAGGGGGTTTTGAGGGATCTGGAGGAGGCGGAGGAAGCGCCATTGCCGCGACGGCGAAAGGTGGGAGTCGTTAGGGTTTAGGGAGGAAGAGAAGCAGGGGGCGCTGTTGGAAGAGGAGAGGGTTATGAGAGGGCGAAGCGAAGCGCGATCGAGAAGAGGGTTATGGCAAGATAGGTATATGCCTCGGGTCCAAGTGCACTGAGGCATTCTATGGGGTGTTAGGCATCGGGTGGGGTTTGAACCGAGGTCATATTATCTATATGCCTCTTTTCCCCTTAAACCGGGTCAAAAAAGTTAACGTAAAGGCTTAATACCCTATTTTATCCCAAGTTTCGTTCGAAAATGTCAAATTAGTCCATCCTTTAAAAAATGCGTCAATTACGTCCTCACTTAATAAAATTTGCATCAATGAAATCCTTCCGTTAAATCCGTACAAACGGTGTTAATTATTTTTCTCTCTTATTAAGTAACGCCGTTTGTACGGATTTAACGGAAGGGATTTCATTGATGCAAATTTTATTAAGTGAGGACGTAATTGACGCATTTTTTAAAGGATGGACTAATTTGACATTTTCGAGCGAAACTGGGGACAAAATGGAATATTAAGCCTAACGTAAACTACGAAAATGCCATCGGTTTTGTTTTTTTACTAGTGATTAGGCCTCGGTTTTGTTTTTAACCGAGTTAATTTTGCTTTTATGCTTCGGTTTCACCACAACCGAGGCGTATAAGTTCGTCAAAATTGCAAAAATGCCACCGCCTTTACATATGCCTCAGTTTTCTAAAAACTGAGACGTATTACCCGTGTTCTTATCTCCGATTTGCACTAGTGTACACAATTTGAAATGGAAATGTATTTTAAAAAAATTATATTCCAAAAAAATTATATTCCAAATTGTATAATGAGATTTTTAAATCAAAATTATATTTTAAAATGTATATTTCAAAATATCTTTTTCAATATAATTTAAAATAGATATTTCAAGTTTTGGAAATATTTTTGGGATTGTAGAATTTGGTATAGAAGTAATTCTCATCTTTTTATTATAATTTTAACGAGAAACAATTTGAGATTTATTGATTTTATGGGGAGCAAGAAGAAATAGTCATTCCTACACCTTCACACATTTCTTCTTAGGCCTCCTTAAATTTCTGAAACTATTCATTTACTTTTTTCTTCAATCTTTGTCTTCATTCTCTTTCACCAGCGCATACCTCTTTCATTTCTTCTACCTCTGTTGGTGTCTCACCAACTCTACCACACTTATCACCTTCTTCTTCCTCCACCTTCACTAGCCTTCGGTAATTTCCGAAGGCTTTTGGCCCTCGGTAATTACCGAAGGGCGGAAGCCTTCGGTAATTACCGAAGGGTGTAAGCCTTCGGTAATAACCTAACGTGGGTAGTTGCCTTCGGTAAGTTGGAGGCAGATCTAATGCACAATTGTATTTCTTATGAAACCAAATTTCACAAACAAACCTGCATAACAGTTTTCAAGCACATACAGACCTGCATAATGCACAATTGTATTTCTTATACACCAACCACTTACCGAAGGTTAAGTTCCTTCGGTAATGTCCCATGTCGATTACCAAAGGCCAAAATCCTCCAATTATGTACTACTTTACAGATCGTCGGAAAATCCTTTGGTAAACAAAGTTTACCGAAGGCCTAAGGCCGTCCCTAATAGCCCGCCGGTAATCAATGATTTTCCTGTAGTGATGGCCCCTTCCTCCTCCCTCCCTTCTCTCACCCAACTCTTTCTAAAATTATATTGTACAATCTAAACAAAACTTTTTATTGTGTATTTTTGAATAAACTATAGACTATAACTTTTTTATTTTGAATATGTGTGCATTATACTAAATACAAAATAACAAATGTATTCCAGAATATATAGTCCAAAATATAAATTTTGTATTTTGAATTTTACATTTTGAAATATATTTTTTATGTTTCAGATTGTGCATCTTACAATATAAAATATAAAATATAAAATATATTTCAGAATATATAATCTGAAATACAAACTGAAATGTATGATTTACAATTTTGTATTTCAAATTATATATTCCAAAATATTTTTAATTTTTGTTTTCTGGTACTCAAAATAAATAAAAGATAAATTTAGAATTTTTGATTTATGAAGGTGCAAGAAGAAACTATCATTAAACCATTAAACCAAGTTGAGAGAAATCTAAGGAGTGAAATATTAGGGCATATGCTTCTTGAAATTTGTCTTTTTTTTTTCAAAATAATAAATTGGTTGATAGGCTACTAAAATTATTATCGAGAGTAGTATTTTTCTTTTCAATTTCTTTTTAAAAATTAAGAACATATTTAAATTGTTACTCACCTTGTATTTTTTCTCTCACTTCTATTATCTACAAACTAGTTTCTAAAATTATTTAAAAAAATGTAAAACAATGTCCTCCCTGTATGAAACTTCTGATGATTTATACTCACGAAATAACGTTAATTTCGGTTGTGAAATGATAGACATAGTTGGAGTCTTTAACTTAATGAAGTCAAGGTCAGGATTCTAGATGAGCTATGAGATCAGATATTTGTGGCAACAAGATGAAGCTTGTCTCTGAATAACTAAAAACAATTACATTGAATAAAAAATTTAATAGTAATTATTTTAGATTTTTCTAATTTATCATCCCTTGGCAATGTTTCATGCCCGCAATTCACAAATTAAAGGCAACGCCAGTGTACTTGTCGGAAATTGCTCCACCCAGATGGCGAGGCGCGTTCAACACGGCCTTCCAGTTCTTCATCGCAATCGGCGTGGTGGCGGCGAACTTCATAAACTACGGAACGGCGAGGTTTCCATGGGGGTGGCGCTTGTCACTGGGCCTCGCCACGGTCCCCGCAATCATCATGACAATCAGTGCCTTGCTAATCCCCGACACTCCCAGCAGCCTAATAGAACGCGACCACATAGATGAAGCCCGAAATGCCCTTCGCAAAATTCGGGGCCCCGCCGTTGACGTTGAACCGGAACTCCAACAACTCATCCAATCGTCGCAGGTTTCCAAAGCCATTGAAAAGGAAAGTGTTAGGACCATTTTTGAGGAACAATATCGGCCTCAGTTGGTTATGGCGTTCGCTATTCCACTGTCTCAGCAGCTTACGGGGATCAACATTGTGGCCTTCTATGCTCCTAACCTCTTTCAGTCTGTGGGCTTAGGCAATAACTCTGCGTTGCTTTCCGCCGTTATACTCGGACTCGTCAACCTCTCTTCCATCCTCGTCTCAACTGCGGTTGTCGATCGCTTTGGCAGAAGATTCTTGTTCATAGCCGGTGGCCTTCAAATGCTTCTCTGCATGGTGCGTCATTCCATTCTTTAATAAAGTTTTAACGCATATTTATGGTTTTGTTTGTGACTGCATAAATTTAGATATAAATTACGTTCAAAGATATATTTATTGTTTGCTTTTAGTGAATAAAATGTTGCAATTGATTTCATATATTTTGCACTGAGTCTGTAGTAAATTGTTTTGATAATTGTGAAGCTTGCGGTGGCTATTGTGCTGGCAGTGGCGAGTGGTGTTCATGGTACAGAGAACATTTCAAAGGACAACACCATATTGGTACTAGTGTTGTTTTGCTTCTACGCTGCAGGTTTTGGTTGGTCCTGGGGCCCTCTTTGCTGGCTAATTCCAAGTGAGATTTTTCCCTTAAAGATAAGATCCACTGGACAAAGTATAGCAGTTGCAGTGCAATTCTTCGCCGTGTTTGTTCTATCTCAGACTTTCTTGACAATGCTTTGCCACTTTAAGTTTGGGGCTTTCCTCTTCTACGCGAGTTGGATTGCAGTCATCACCATCTTTGTCATACTGTTCTTGCCCGAGACCAAAGGAATTCCTTTGGATTCAATGTATGCAATTTGGAGCAAACACTGGTATTGGCGAAGGTTTATTGTCAAAGGACAAGTTAGCCAATATAATCTTCCAATGAATAATTAGTATTAGTACATATAATATGTTTGGTCTTGTTTGTAGGTCTAAAATAAAATCTTGTATACTATGGCTACATACATAATGTATATGATGCATGAAAGCCTGTAATATATGGTTGGATGTATTTGCATTTCTAACTTCTCATTCTTTTTCTCCCTTAATATATTATCTATCATAGAAGTGACATATCTCTTTTATACATATGAGACATGGGGGCTAGCCTAGACCAGCCAATTTGATCTCACATACATCTTCCGATCGAAAAAATATGATTAAATATGTTTTTAGTCCCTAAACTATCAAACGATTTTGGGTTTAGTCCCTCTTTCAAACTAAGGTACATTTTAGTCCTCTTTTTTAAGGAAACTTTGATTTTAGTCCTCCAAACCCAACGACGTTAAAAAAAGGTCGAGGTGGCTAACGGTGAAATTGTATGATTTGTTTTTTCTGACATTGAGTCAGTCTTTCTCAGCTTTTCTCTCTCCCTCTCCCTCGTCTCCTTCCATTGAGTCTGTCTTTTCCACTGTCACCTCTCTCTCTTCAATTTCTCTTTCTCTCTCATTCCTCCAAACACCTCCAAACCCATTCCAATTCTCACTCTCATGGGTTGTTACCTCTCTTGCAATTTAAATATGAATAAGACGAAAAGGTTGTTAGGTTAATTAATATAGTAGTACATCTCATCCTGTAGTCTATCACTTTTTCTTTTATTCATTTTCTTTTCTAACGTGCATCAACTTTTGGGATCCACATGAAATATCAACAGTAATGCATTTGAAATTGCAATCATTTTAGGATAGAAAAAATATATTTAATTATGCAAATAAAAAATTACAAACTATTAAAATTTTAATCAATAACAGCTGGTTTGCAAATAAAATTCATCAATTACTTAAGTAAAATTTTTACCAAACAGTACTAATAAAAAACAGACTATGTTAATTGATTTTTACCAAAATTAATGTAGCCAATCATAAACTGAGGATATTTAATATTAGATTAAATCAGTTTGGAAAAGAAAATTCATTAGACCTAATCAATCATTAATTCACCATGAAAATAGTTTGGTTTAAAATTTAAATCCAATTCAATGGACTCGAATTAAAAGCATTTGGCATTGGATCATTTTTAAATTTCAGCCTTACTTTAATTTTTCTTTGAAGTATATATTCAAAAAATTACTAAGATATGTAATTAATATAAAAAAAATTAAAAACAAGAAGTATCTAATCTGCAAGTCATTATAAAGCTAATAGTTGTATAACTTTTAAAATCGATACTATTAAATTCACAACTCGAAAAATGATAATTACGTTTATATACTTTTATAAAATAAATGTAAATATAAGTGATCTCATAAATTTATAAATAAAAATATCAGCATATTTATAAGTTTGTTTTGGATTAGATTGATTTTTGAAATCAAATCCAAACTCCAATACAAAAAATAGTTCTTTTTTCTTTTTTCAGTTTTTCGCACTTGTTTTTATGAATAACCATGCATAAAACAGTTAAGTAGAAAAGTACGAGAAATGCCATTAGTATGAATTCTTAAATTGTTTAACCATACTGGATGATTTGTAGAGGTATAATAAAAATACTTTTGTGCATGCATCATGATTCACATCTAAACTTTTCATCAATGCAGAAAATTGGACCAAATCACACCACAACCAGCACACTCCCTCACAAACACAAAGAAGACACATTTCCCCTGCATCAAAGAACCCGCTGGAGTTTAACAGAATAACTAATAACCTGGCTATCCTCTCCCTGCACTCACAGTTCAAATCCAATACCACATACCAACTCATAATTCATAAAACTCAAACATTGCATGGTCATATATAAACTAGAATAACAACCACATTCTTACGTTGTAATTCCACAAAACATAATTACAAAGTATTATTAACTTCCAATTGTTTAAGCAATGAAACTCAATTAACACATAAACTACATAACAGGAACACATTAAACTCATACATTCAGACCACAATAATTTAAAAATAACGGAATTAGCTCTCCATACCTGGTTAATTTCTCTTCATTGTTAACTCTCAGGTCACTATGCACTCCTCGTTCTCCACTACCTAGTTCTCCCTCTGACTTCTTAAAGCAATCTCTTTCTGTGCTCAGAACTCACTCCTCACCGTCCTTAAATAAAACCCCTTCTGAACCTCAAATAGAACCCTAATGGTTGACCTCACGATACTCACTGGTTCCCTCTCCAAAACTTGACACATGAAACCAGCCACAACCTGCAGGGTTAGAGGATCAACATAGATTGTTTATTCATTCAACGTTTTCATCAACAATCCCTTCATCCTATAAAGAAACAGACAAGAATTACCACTTTGAGCTCCATCGGGATTATGAGTTTCATGGTAGGGATCATCAGCAACCTTGTCGAAACCAAGATGGAAAGAAGAGTTAGTAGCGATTACGAAATTGGCGCGAGGGGAAACGTAAGCAGAGGCAGAAGCATGCCTTGCGGTGAGAGATAAAGAACGGCGGAAGGTGGTGGAATCCTCCTTATGGTTGTGGGAAGGTGGTGGTTGGTGGTGACGTGTCTTGGTTTTGAAGAAGAGTTGAAGAAAGTAGAAGAGGGCACAAGGAATTACGGAACCCCAGAAAAGACCTCTTGTGCCTTGAACAACCCCTTGTAGAGGCACTATCACTCTCATCTCTCTCTTGCTATTCCTCTAAACCCATTTCTCTCTATTATAATGCAATACGAAACAAAGTCTTGTTGTTTCTTGTTAGTAGCGTGTGGACACTGAACTCAACACAAACACAATCAATATTGAATATACTCTAATCTCTTTCTTTCGGATATTCTCAGCGCCAAAAGCGGTAGGGGAGATTTTGGCGTAGTTGAAGTGGCGGATTGGTTTGGCAGCGAGGGGTTTGTGCTTCTTAAAGTGAGGGTCGCAGGTTGCGATTGTGGATTGGTCATTGCAAGAGAGGTAGCAACCAATGAGAGTGAGAATTGGAATGGGTTTGGAGGAATGAGAGAGAAAGAGAAGTTGAAGAGAGAGAGGTAACAGTGGAAAAGACTGACTCAATGGAAGGAGACAAGGGAGAGGGAGAGAGAAAAGCTGAGAAAGACTGACTCAATGTCAGAAAAAAAATCGTACAATTTCACCGTTAGCCACCTCGACCTTTTTTTAACGCCGTTGGGTTTGGAGGACTAAAATCAAAGTTTCATTAAGGAGGAGGACTAAAATGTACCTTAGTTTGAAAGAGGGACTAAACCCAAAATCGCTTGATAGTTTAGGCACTAAAAACATATTTAACCCGAAAAAATATGATTGAGAAAGTAAAGACATAGACATTTCGAAATACATAATTGCTTTATATGAACATGAAAATAATTTATATTAGTAAAAACTTAAAAGATGTAAATTTTATCGTAGTACAATGAATTTATTTAAAAACAAAATTAACCAATATTCTTTGCACGTTAATATCAAACATCTGCAGTAGTTGTTGGAAGTTGAAAAATTCAATTAGACAAGTCCCACAATAAGTAGGTTTTGATGATGGTTAAGACAAGATTGTCTATTAAACCTTTTATTTTAAGATTTAACAAAATGATATAACGAAATAATATATATCAAATAAATCGTTTAGGATAACACATTAAACATAATATATGTTTTAACAATATCCTAAACGTTGAAACATAGGAAAAACTCTAGAAGGTGGAGTTGAATAGAGTTTTCAAAAACTTTTCGCAAATAAGTATCAAATATCTTAAGTTTTTTAATAGCATTTAGAAAAACGTAAGTAAAAAAAAACAAATAAGACCAACTTATTTTTATACTGATTCACTTAACCTAAGTTATGTCCAGTTATCCTTTAAGAACTCTTAAGGGGTTCCACTAATCCTTTCAAAGAATACAACGAGTTTTACCTTTCTTGGTTTAAAACTATCTAATAAGGATATACGAGTTTATCTACACCTAGTTCAACACTAGTCTTCCTGACTAGATCGTTTACCTTAACTAAACAAACATGTGTTTTGATTCTCTTTACACTACAAAAATACATGGAATTACCGACGTTTCACCGACGGAATTATTTCTGTCGGTAAATGATGCATTATCGATGGATTTTATCGACGGATGTAAAAACTGTAATTACCGACGGATATTTGTCATTCGGTAATTATTGACGGACAAAATCTGTCGGTAAAGTCTTTGGTAATTATCGACGGACAAAATTCGTCGGCAATTCCGTCTATAATACATATTTTAGTTATCGATGGTCAAAATCCGTCGGTAAAGCCGTCGGTAAAAAGAGCGACAAAATTCCCACCCATTTTTTCTCTCTCTGTGCGAAGAAGACTATATTTTTCTATCTCACAAAACACTTTCGTCATTTTTTCTTTCCTCTCATCTCAAGACCATTTCTCACCTTCTCTGCAACCATTTTTCTCTCTCGTGCAACCATCTTCCCACACTACCACCGCTGTCTTTGGAGAGCGCCACCGTTGTCATGGGAGAACGCCACCGCTGCCGTGGGAGAGCAACACAACTGCCGTTGGAGAACGCCACTACTGTCGTTGGGGAGCGCCACCGTTGCCATGGGAGAACGGCACCACTACCGTGGGAGAACCATTGCCGTCGGAGATCCATGTAGAGTAGTGCTCTCGTCGGGATGCGCAAAAACTAATTGGGGATTTTTCCCAATTTTAGGGTTTCTAAAACAATTGGAGAACCTAAGTAGAGCCTTTGATTTTGGTTTTGGAATGAATTGGATTGTTGTTTTGATTTAGGAATGAAGAAAGTTTGATAAAAAAAATTAAAATATGAGGAAACCGAAGAGGGGGAAAGAGGAAGAAGATGAACCAGATCGAGATATTTACCGACGGACTTACCGACAACTTTTTTCTTCGGTAATTACCGACGGATTTGACCTTCGGTAATTACTGATGACCATAATAATCCGTCGATAAATATTACCGACAACGTTACTATTGACGGACCAAACTCCGTCGGTAAGATGTCAGAAAAATGACATTACCGATGGATTTTGGACATTTTCGACTGATTTTGGTCGTCGGTAATAATTGTTATTTTTGTAGTGTTAGAATATACAAACACAATGAAAGGGTTTTGAAAAAAAAGTACAAATTGAAGCTCTGAAAGAGGGTATGCTATCAATATAATGAAAGCTGAACACTTGTTAAAATTTTCTTTTCACAAAGGTGTTAAACGATGTATGCTTCAAGAGAGAGAATTACAACTTAAGATTCAAAGATTGTTCTTCTTTTCTTCTCTTCAGCGTACCCTTTTTATATAACCTTCTTCGAGAAAGATTCGTTACTCATGGAATTGATTTCGATGAAAGCAGGTAGCCTTTTATGTATGAAGTCAGGTGTAGGTAGCTTCAGAGCAACAATGCTTTAAGTAGAGGTGGCATGTTGACAACAGTTGAAAAACAGTTATTTTTATACTTAATTTTGATACTAAACACAACCTTTTTGACTAAGAAGCTTACTTATGTTTTTGCTTTAATTTTGTGAATAAGTGAGTAGAGAATATACTTAGTGATTTTATCACTAAATTCCCTTAATTTTGTAGGTTATTGATATGATTTGGAAGAAGAGCAAAACTACCAAGGAGTTGGAACCCAGAAAGGAAAGAAACAGTACCAGACCGAACGGTAGGATGTGGGAGAATCCAAACTGAACGGTTAAGAACCCAGATCGAACGGTTACTGAGATTGACCGAACGGTCAGATAGAGGAGAAGACAGAGACCGAACGGCTCATAACAGAGACCAAACGGTGTGAAGGTGGTGGAACTAGGCCCAACTTTGTGAGCAAGAAAGACAACTGCCGAACGGTGTAAGTGAGGACCGAACGACTGTAGAAAAACATAGACAAACCGAACGGTTCGTGAGAGGAAAAGTTGAATGAAGTGGTAGAAGACATGCCAAACGGTCAACAGTGTAAGACCGATCGGTCAAAAGTGAAACCGAACGGTCATGCTCTAAGCGCCAGTTTGAGTGTCGCAGCTATCGCTGAGCGCCACCGACGTGGGCTTGGACTCGTTTTCTGTTATTTTTCTGATATATTTTGAGCTTGGACTCGTTTTCTGTTATTTTTCTGCCCTATTTAAAGACTTGCACGTCTTAGGGTTAGTATCTTTTGATGGCTTGAGCACAGAAACATACTTTTCACCCCTTGGGGGTAGATTTGGGGATGCGAGAGTCTCCTCTTCTCTTTCTAGGGTTTTTCTATCTCTTTCATTCTTTCATTCCATTGTTCATCTAGTTTCACCATGTTCATGGGGAACCAAACCTTATTTGTTGTTGGAAAAGATATAACCTCTTAAACTCTCATGTATTGAATTGATTCTTGATTATATATGCTTTACTTCATTAATTGTTAGGAATTTTCCTCTTTACTCTTTGCATGCTTTGTTTAACCCATTCAATTGCATGATCTTTGATTTTGTCGATATGGACACATACGGGGAAATCTAGAACTGGGGAAATTCTCCCAGAAGCAATATTACCTAGACATAGGAATAGGAGGATCGATTGCCTTTAAGCTTCTGGGCGAATGTAATGCATGATTATTGCTAGGGAGACAAGAAATTGTGAAATAGTAATTAGGAGTAGGCTTTCTTCACCGAGACATCGAGTTTAAGGTAAATTAGAAAGTGACATTAACATTAATGAAGAAGCTGAATTCATATATGCATGAGAGTAAATTAGGTGAAATCTAAACCCAACAACAATATCATCAACTTCATCCATTCATTGTTGTGTTTAGCCTAAATTGATCAAATTGCATTCATGTTTATTTTATTGCATTTGCATTCAAAACCCCCAAAATTTGTTCTTTAGAGTCTTAATTAGTTGAGTAATCACATAATTGTTTAGTGATGTGAGTCTCTTGGGAAACGATACCTGGTCTTACCATTTATTATTACTTGATACGATTCGGTACACTTGTCGGAGTGTTAACACATATACGACTTTCTCACAGCAAAAAACATTAAGGAAACATTCCAAGAATGTCTTCCTATCTCTTAACGTCTTTTTGATCTTGTACAAACTTTGAATAAAGTTTAGTATTGTCCTGATTTGTACAGATAAAGAGACATAAAGCACCACAAACAAAGCATACATGCATTTAATGTTGTAAACATTGTAAAGTGTATGTAATGTGTACTGAGCGTTTAGCATACAAGTCTATTTTTTGAGTAACATATCGTTTTCAAGATACTTCGTGTACTTTAAACTTTGTCTTAAACAGTTGAAATGTTAAACGCGCTCTCGTTAAACACTATTTATGAGTTGTATAATACTTTATACAGCATAGACGAGTTGCTTACTTGTTCCACACTAGTTTTATCAAACATATGTGTTAGATGATTTGAGCCATAAACGTTATTTTGTTAATTGTTCTTTTGCTAAACTTCAAAAGAAGAGTTTCTAGACGGGCTTGTCTCATTAGATGACTTTGTCTTAACAATCTCTCCCTTTTTTATATTTAACAAATACTCATGCTAAATGAAATGAATTTGAAAGGATTGAGCATTGTAGATCAGAGCTTTAATAAATGTATCATTTAGATGATCAGATTGTTTATCATTTAATCAAATTGGATCAAAGCATTTGAGAATATCATGTAGATGATTAAACGATGTCAAGCAGAGTGTTTTCCATGTGCTCTTGATGTGGAACGCGTGATCCAACCAACTGGCCTCCTTAGGTCGATTTGTATTTGATTTTTGGAGGGAAACTTGGTCAGATTGAAGGCTCCTCTTAACCTATAAATAAGAGGGCCCTATACTTTGTAAAAATCACTTTAGAGCTTAATGAAATGCTGCAGGATTAATTCCAGCTTAGTAGGAAGACCTTCTAAGCTTGGAGGCATCATACATACACCATATTTCATTCAAACTTTGATCAAACCCCTTCATGTCAATGGATTCCATAGCACCTCCACTACTCCAACCTTCATTCCGCTACATTTTTGATCATTTGAGAGGCTTTTTGATTGAAGCTTGAAAATAAGGTCGATCAGGTTAGATACCCATTCATCTCTAATAATTTTTTATTGAACCCTTGTTACCAAAACATTAGAACAAGAGTTTGTTCTATTATGGTGACTTATAAGATGTTAGAATTTTTTCATTGGGAGAAGGTTGAGGCTGGGAGGGGTAATAAAGGTTCACTTAGCCACAAAACACTATGTAATATAATAAATAGTTCTTCATTGATGTTCTTAAAATAGGTTTATTCAAGGTGAAACTAAACTTTGATTGATGAATGACCCTTTTAAAATTCATGGCTAGGAGCTTGTTGACCTTTATTTTTCCAGGAAGATGGTTCTCAACCTGATCAAGATCAGGCCTGGTTGTTTATTAGTTGACTTACTGGGTTGTCATTAGTTTGAGACCATCAAATTTGAAATTTTATATATTTTTCATCATAGGATCTTATTTCATGGACCAGATGAAGTAGACGTATGTCGTACTTGCTCTCTTAATATTTGATTAATGTTATTTCCCTGATTTAATATGGCTTATGTAGCTTTTGAAAAATGAGCTTTAAAAAATGCTTTGCAATTTGAAGTTACAATTTTTATTTTTCATATTTCTATATTGATGATGTTAAAGACAAAATCGTCTATATGAACAAACTCTCTTATGTTTTGAAGTTTAATCAAAGAACATTGAAACAGGTTAATGATCAGAAAGCAACCTAAGGTAAAAACACAAAACATAAAGCCAAAACCCCCAACAAATAAAAACTAGCACCTGAACCCCAAACATAGAAATCATAGGAAAACCCTTAGGTCCTAGGAAATAGAAAAACATTTAGGCTAGGGCACCTAGTCGCATGGCTAGACAATGTCTTGTCTGAAAGTGTCCAAGAGAGAATTGAGTTAAACGCTCAAATGCTTATAAAACCTGGTTTAAGTATTTGACTTAAGTATGCAGCAGATATGTTTTTCTATTAGACTAAAACATTAAAAGACTTAAGTATTAAAACACATAAAATCCTAAGGAAGCTAAACACTATCCTTCTAAAAAGAGACAAAAACTAATGAAGTGTTTACTTAGATCAAACGATACCATAAGCTAAACAAACACCTCATCTTGTGATGAAGTATCTATAGTTTGGTATCTTCGATCAAAAGAACTTAATTATAAAATGATACCTAATGGTAGGAAATCAAAGAGCACTTTGTTGTTCTGAGCAAGCATTACATGACATTAAATGCTCAACGTTCAAAATCAACAAAGGTGATAAGAAAAGTCATATCTGCTGCATGCACAATTTACTCTAATTTTGCAGATAATTTGTTCTACACACATCCACAGTGCCACAACTAAAATATCAAATGTCGATGTTATAGACAAAAGAGATAATCATGGAATGTTCCTTTCTTGAAGCAAAGTCTAAAAAGATCGTACAACCTACTTCAAGCAAAGGATTGAAAAAACATGCCTGTTATAACGAAGTTGACTTACACAACGATTGCTGAGAAAAAAAAGAAAGAGAAAAAGAGAGAAGAGAGCTCAAAGAAAAGAATACATCTAAGCTAAAGAAAAGAGAAGAGAAGAGAAAAAGAGAACGAGATAGTCTCGAGCTTAAGCGTCAAATTTCTTACTGCTGTAAGAGAGTAGAGAGAAACACTTGTGAGTGTTTAGACTACATTGTATTGTAATCAAATCCTCTCGTAGAGAGTTTTAGTTTGAACTACTTGTAAGCAATTGTTGATTGCAATTTTGAAGAGAATTAAAATACTTACAACTGAACTCTTTTGAGTTGAGGAATCTAGGCGTGGTAGTGTAGTACTAGGAGTGGTTCGAATACTCAAGGAAATCTCGGCAGGGTGCTGAGTACCAGGAGTGGTGCGAATACTCAAAGGAAATCTCGGTGAGGTAGATGAGTATTAGGAGTGGTGCTAATACTCATTTGTAATCGTGTGATGATTATAGTGGAACCTTCTATGGAGGAGACTAGACGTAGGTCAGTTGGAGTGAACCAATATAAAATCTCTTGTGTTATTTTCTCTTCTCTTTACTAAACGATCCTGTTAGAAAACCTGGAGTTGAGTTTTATATTTTAAAATATAAGTACTTCCAAGTTAAACGATCCTTTATTTTTAAAGGAACTTCTTACAAAAAGTACACTAGAAACATTCAAAATAGCACGCCGATCTTATCAACACATATATTTCAAGTCGAACGTTTAAACTTTCTAAAGAATATTTCTAACACTCAACAACGTGCTATATTAGAAGGGTTGCGAAAAACGTTTTCCAAAAACACTATTCAACCTTCCTTCTAGTATTTTTCAGGTATTTCAGATGATGTTGTGAACACATGAAATTTATGGAAATCCACTGCAAGTGCTCTTGATATTCTTTCAAATGTGTTGAGGTTATTTACACTTGTAATAATTTTCTATATCATAGTGGCTAAAAATAAGTAACAGTCAAACTATTACTATTACTTTAAGGCAGACCAAGCATAATGGTAATGGGTGAGACATAGGTGTATATATGTAAGAGAAACTATTTTATGATGTTAATTTGTCCACCAGCCTCATTTTTGTGTTTGGATATACTAAAGGTTATAAGAATTTATGAAAGCTAAGTTGTCTGCTGGTGGGGATGATGCTTGGAAAGAATGGGAAGCTGCTGCCTGACCCTTGGTGCCATAGGTTGAGGTTGCATCAATGGTCTTTATCCTCATCGTTTAGAGGTATTTCTATTTTTTTGGTTCTGATTACTCAATCCAAAAGCAACTGGTTTGATTGTAGGAAAGATTATTGAGCTTTGTTTTAAAAATTTGATTAATGTATTATTGAATGATTCTATAACTTAGTGTATGCATGCATGTGTCTTTTAATGTCATTAATATCGAAATTGTATTTTAAATTTATTTATAGTATCTAATTTATCTAATTGTATTCTTAAATCTTAATCACTTATGGCTACTTCCTCGATTTTATTAGTTTCCTCATTTCCTAATATCTCATAATATGTTTCTGTATTATTGTTAAGATCAACATTAGTAAAAGTAATGGTTAGTGCTCTATGATTTATAGGCATTGCAATTCATCTTATTGAAATACATCACATAAGACTAGTAAGTGTTATTCAAAGTATCTTTCTTTTTTCCCCTCCTTTTACACCTAAAGCCCCGTTGGTTTGTGAATGTTTGTGTCTTAATTCTCTAGCCCCGTTGGTTTACGAATTATATAGTGTAGTCTTTCCTTTTTTCCTTTTTATAGTGATTTATTCCTTATGTTCAATTATTCAATCACTGTGAGATAATTATGATACTTTCTAGATGAGTTGTATTTTACAACTCATGTTAAATGCTGTTAAAATTGCAATCTAAAATGTAAGTTTACATGGTCTTACTATCTTTTCTCCTTGTCGTGATCTGGATCACACCTGAAATCACAAATTGATATGATCTTAATGGGATCATACAAGATAGTCGACTTAAGTTTTCGGCGTTATAACCAAACATAATAATTTTTGCATTTATGCTTTTTTATTGTTTAAGAAAATTCTAATCATAGGATTAAATAAAAAAGTATCAAATAGTTGTCTTACACTACTACAAAAAAGTACATAGATAGCGTTTTTTTCCCTTATAGATAGTGCTTTTGAAGTGCTATCTATGTGAGCGTAATCTATTAATAGAGAGCGCTTTTAGAAAAAGCACTATCTATTGGTGTCTAACAATAGATAGTGCTTATTTAAATAAGCATTATCTATTATCAGACACCAATAGATAATGCTTATTTAAACAAACGCTATTATTGTCTTAGATAGCACTTATTTAAATAAGCGCTGTGTCAGACCTCATTAAAAACGCACTCCAAAACCCTTTTTAATGGAAGCCAAGTGTCGAGAAGAGAATCAGAATTTCAGAGAATGGAAAATAGGTGGCTGCAAGGAATTGCACGTTCGATTTTGGTTGATAGAAGCAAAATTTGAGTGTCAAAAGTTTACGCAATTCTCTGCATGCAACCATTTTCCTCCCTGATTTCCGAAACTCCATTTTCTCCTTCTTCTCACTACATCTCCTTCATCTTCTCTCTAAAGAAACACTCACTTTCTCTTCTCCAATCTCCGTTCAGGCACCGTAGAAGCATTTTCAGCGTCAAGAGCTTCAGTTTGAACCGATCGGTTTGGGGTTCTGAACTGGTAAGTTCTTCTTGTCCTTAGCCGTTCGTTATCTGGTACATGCAAACCAAGTTCTGGTTGCATGATTTCATCTTGTCTGAGCCATTGTTGGTCTTCTGTTGTTTGATTTAGTTTGAAGAATTGTTGAACGTGAGGGTAGAAGGAATTGTAGTAGGGCGAACCGTATTCTGTCTCTAGGAACGTTCGTTCAAGCTAGAGGTAAGGGAAGCTATTAAATTTAATTATGCATGTGATGATTTGGTGTATGTATGGAATGAATTGATTGATGATGTGTATATGAGTGTATGAAATGTATGTTTCTGGGTTTTTGGTGGTTCTGTATAAGTCTATAAGGATTCTGCAAAATTATGTAGAATAGTTGGGTGTCCGGTCTCAACCGTTCGGTTAGGGTTAGGGAATGAGTTATCAATAGAGTTAGCATTTTAGCCTTACCAGGGTATGATCGTTCGGTTTATAGGAAGTGATTAATATATCAAGTGTTGATGGTTATATACATTTATAATCACTCTTATTGAATTACGTATGTTTGGTTTGTGATAGTTAATATATTATTATTAGTAGACTTCGTACTTAGACTAGGCTTAAATTATGTTGGTTTATGATCAGGTACAAGTTTATGGGTATTTTAGCTAAAATGTCTTAACGTTCGGTTTCCTTAAAAGTACTAGGTTTGATGAATAGTATGTAGGAGTAATTATAAGTGTTCGGTAGAAGCTCTAGGCGTTTGGTTTGTAAAATAAGCAAAATAACATTCGGTCTCACACCAAGGATCAATAGTTATAAGTGTTCGATATAAGCTCTAAGCGTTCGGTTTTGTCAGATAGTGAAATAACATTCGTTCTTGTTTTGAGTATAGTAGAATATCGTTCGTTATTACTTTGAGGATATTGAAATACCGTTCGTTCGAGTATTGAAAATAGTTAAATATGGCTCAGTCTTATATTAAGTATTTGGTTTATTTAGAGTGTTCTATCCTTAAGTTGTGTTCAGATCATGTCAAAGTCATATCTATTAAATAAACGTTCGGTTATATTCGTTTGTTGTTTAGATCCTTTCTGTTCGTTGGTGACTAAGGGTGGTGTTATTTGAGCGTTCGATCTTCTTATGTGAAATGTTGTTTGATCTTTCAATGCTGATGTTATGGCTTGGTGCTGGTTGTTTATTACTGCAATGATCTATTATGTATGGGAAGTATTATTGGTATTCAAGTAAAAGTTTAAGTTTCAAGTAATGTGGAAGAGAATTCTAGGGAGGAATGTCTCAGTGTAAGGATAATATGGTGGTAGAGTATGAATACGGATAGTGAAATTCACGGAGTTCATCCTGATATTCTGATGATTACTAGTTCTCAAGTAGAGATGGGTAAGTCATTGTGTGAGAATGGCGGAAGATCCTAGCCCATAGGTTTTTGGGTGAGTTATAACGGACTAACCTCGGGTGGCAACTGATGGTTTTCCAGTTACTCCACCACCCGAGTGCACGAACGGCCTCAAGCTACGTATTCATACAATCCGGATGGTCAAGTCAAGTGTCGGTTGTATAGTATTATTATATTTCAGTTATGTGTGATATCTATATTGGCTCCTATATGTTATAGCATTCGTTATGTAAGTGCTTGTAGTTTATTACATGTGTGAATACATGCTTAATTGAATTATAATAGCTTACCCTTGTTTTCTGTTTTATCCATGTTACCGTTCGGTTTTTTATTGCAATGATCATCCTTGTTGGATGTGAGTAGAAGGGGAAGAGCTTACGTTGGAGCAGGAGTTGGGTGGTGAGACTCCTGCTGAATAGTTGATGACCGTTCGGTCGTATAGTAATTATAGTTTTGGTGAACCGAACGTTCACTATTTTTGTTCTGTAAATATAACCGTTCGGTTATATGTTGAACGTTCGGTAGTGGTATAGGAAGCTCTTGCAAAGTTAAACGAAAAATTTAATGGGTATTTTGTAATAACTCTAAGTTTGATGTTCGTATTATAGTAATTGTTCTATCATATTATTAAATGTGGATACCTGTATATAGTTGTGTGCTATATTTTGGGATGTCACACGCTATCTATTGGTCTAAATATAAAAAAAATCAATAAAATACTTTAGAAAATATAAAATATATTTTCAAAAGAAAATACAAAATATTAGTTCTATTATATACATATGTGCGCTATTGTTATATAAAAAATATAAAATATTAAGACAAATATGAAAGAAAGATCTTAAAAAGAGTGTTCATTACTTCAATGTATGAATAAAAACTATTAGTACAATAATAATTCAAAATATAATCTTTGAGACGTCAAGTATGTGTCATAACATGACATTGCTTTATAAGATATTATCTACAATGATAACAGATATATATCCTCTTTATATAAACATCAATGTTCCCTAACTTTAATCATTTGATTATCACGATATTATTGATATCTGCAATTAGGACAATACTATAACAAAGAAAAATAATATAAAATTAGTCAATTAAATTTTTACTACAAATTAATTATGACAATGAAGATAACTTACATCAGTTGAAGTTATTCCTCTTTCACTGTATGTGATAATTTCTTTCATACATCGACACATGTAATAGCCACAATCATTGTCATTAAATTGTTTTGGATACTAGAAAACCAAAATTAAAAAACATAATTATAATTTGAACATAACAATAAACCAGAACTCTAGTAAACTCCAAACAGATTTAGTGCATGGTAACAAATAACTATATACCATATAAAGGTTTAAACTCCCAATAAAAAGTCATGTTTTAATTATAACCATATACTCCTCCAACCAGTTTCACAATAATAATTATGTTTTATTCACTTGAACTTTGTAAATATTCTTTTTAAGAACTTTAAGTTCAATGTTATAATATATACATATTACACTTTTACAATAGTTCACAATGCTGTCAAAGCAGGAGCAATGTAACATCCCAAAAATACAGTGTAAAACCATATAATAGGAGCCTCACATTCATAATACTACAGATTAGTTCTTACAAAAGATAGGACGTACGGTTATGGCCGAACGACCTTACAAAATAACGGGGAAATTATAATTGTACAAATATAGAACATAGACCGAACGATTTACTAAATACTTATACCGAACGGTCCTCCAAAACAAGAAAAACAACAGATGACTGAACGGTTCTACTGTTCGGTCTTAACTTCTACCTCCACCAAATTTTCTTCTTCCAGCGCTTCTTCCAGCAACTCTTCTCCTTCTGCTCACATCCACACGGATGATCATTGTAACAGGACAAACGACCGACGTACAAAACGGACATGACAGGAAAATAGGGTAAGCTTATGTAATTCAATTCAATTATCAACATATATCTCACTCAATCAATTTAAACAAGATAACTCATTAACTCTTTCATGCAAAGCCTAATACTAGACTCTGACTTTCCGGACTGTATGAATTTTGTGTAGCTACGACGTTCGTGCACCCGGGTGATGTAGTAACTGGGATACCCTCAACAGTTGCCACCCGAGGTTAGTCCGTTCCGTCCAAATTAACCATAAGGACTAGGACCTCCTGCCATTCCCACACATGACTTACCCTTCTCTACGTGAGAAACGAGTAATCACGAAATATCAGGATGAACCGCCAGCTTAGCATTCCCACATTCATACTTTACCAATTCCAATATACATTCATGAGATATTCCTCCCCGAAATACTTGTTCATAACCAAAGTCATTTCATCCATATCATATTCCATCATCTTTCAATATTAAAACCTCAACTAAACCAATTTGAATAAAGATCCCTTAGGATACCAAATACCGGACGTTAATCTTCAACCCCGAACGAGACTGAACACTTGGAGTGAGACCGAGAGGTCTCCAGTTCCAAAACAGATCAAAACAAAGAGAGCTACTATCGGGGTTGAGAAAGAGACCGATTACAATAATGTTTCTCAAAGACTAATATAATTGAACGTTATTTACAAGATGAGCCAATTTAATGAACTAACTCATGAGAGTTTAGACCGAACGCCAATAAGCCTAGGCCGAGTACTAAGACTCTAGGCCGAACACCATAGAAACTGATACTTTAGGACATCGAATAATAATAAGTGACGAAATTATATGAAGAAACTGAACGCTATAAATACTTAGCTTATTTATGAGTTTAACATCAAGGAGAACGAGTGCTAGTCGAAGACCGAACACTGTAGAGACCGAACGCTATTGCTCTTGGCCGAATGCTCTTATTTGAAAATTAAATTACAAAATCAAGGTCGAGCGCTTGGTTTAAGACCAAGCTCCACTTAGTACGAGCACTTGGTGTAAGACCGAGCACTACTAAACTTATAGAATAAAGGCTTGATAAATATAAGATACCATTTAACTAGTGTTCAAGATGAACAATATATATACAATTACATATAGATATACTTAAGTTTATAACAGAATACCAAGGAACGAATATCCTTGGTTGAACGCTTATATACAAATTTTACTAAACGAAGACCCTCGGTCCTTAACTGGAATTCCATCCAAATGAAAGAATCCATATCCAACCGAGTCCACAAGAAAACCGCACGGTCAAAAACATTCAGTGATGAACATCAATTTTCATATGGAATTACATACTTAGAATTCTTTATATCAATTCATTTCTCAACATCTATCTTCATAATTTCATACATCCATATCATAGTAAATATTCATACTTCATGCAGTCAAAACATAGCAACAATCATATTTCATATTCATTAAGCAAATCAACGAACATGCATCCATTCAAAACGAACATAAAATCAAATTATATAAGCTTCCCTTACCTCTTACGTGACCGAACGCTTCCAGATATGGTTACTGGTTCACCTCTATAAGTCCTTCTACCCTCAACGCTCAAAAATTTCCAAAACTAAACCAAGTAAAAACCAAAATATTATCAGAACCACTCATTTTAGAAGGGTGATCAACACATGAAATCAGAACTTGGTTTGCACGTCCAGGAAACCGCACGGCTGAATGAAGAGAAGAACTTACCAGCTCAGATTCACAAACCGATCGGTTCAATCAGAAGCCCTTGACACCAGAAGAGTGGAAATGGTGCCTGAGTGATGATCGAAGAAAGAAAAGATGAGAATCCTTAGAGAGAAGTAAGAGCTTTTTAGAGAGAAGGAGGAGAAAATTAAAGTTTCAGAAGATGGAAGAAGATGGTTGCATGCAGAGAAGTGGCACGACATTTGAAATTTGGCCTTAAATACTGTCGTCGCCCAAAACGAACGTCCACTCTCTTACAACCACCTGTTCTCCACTAACTGAGACGCTCACTCACCTCTTGGCACATGGATCCCACTACTTGGGGTTTTGGGTGTGTTTTAATGAGTTCTGACATTCCCCCTAACTACAAAAATTTTCGTCCTCGAAATTTAAAAATTACCAAAAAACAGACGAGGATACAAGTCTCTCATGGCATCTTCCACTTCTCGTGTAGAGTCTCCCGTCTTCTTGTCCCAAACTACTTTAACTAATCTGATGGCTTTTCCCTTAAATTATTTAGTCCGGTTATCAGCAATGCTAACTGGTTGCATCTCCACTGAATGATCTTCACGAATTTGAACATCTTCTAGCTCCAGTACATGAGATGGATCTGCTATGTACTTCCGGAGTTGTGAAACATGGAAGACTGGATGAAGGTTGGATAGTTGAGGGGGAAGGCTATCTCGTACGAAACTGGTCTGATTCGTCTTAAAGTCTGATAAGGGCCAATGAGTTTGGGAGACAGCTTCTCAGGACAAACGACTCTGCCCACACTAGTAGTTGGATTCAGTCTAAGAAAGACGTGATCTCCTACAGTGAACTCCAAAGGTCTTCTCCTCTTGTCGGCATAGGACTTCTGCCTACTTTGAGACGCTTTCAATCTTTCTTGAATCACCTTTACCTTCTCGGTCGTCTGCTGAATAAGCTCAGGTCCAGTCAACACCTTTTCTCCTTCCTGGAACCAATAGAGAGGAGTTCTTCATTTCCTTCTATACAGAGCTTCAAAAGGAGCCATTCCAATGCTGGATTGGAAACTATTGTTGTAGGTGAATTCAACTAACTTCATCCCAGACTCCCAAGTGATCTAAGACGCAAGTCCTTAGCAAATCTTCCAGCGTCTGAATGGTCCTCTCAGATTGACCGTCCGTCTGGGGATGATATGCTGAGCTCATTTGCAGTTTGCTACCCAATTCACTTTGCAGGGACTGCTAAAACTGAGACGTAAATCTTGTATCTCGGTCAGAGATGATACTGGACGACACTCCATGTAACCGAACGATCTCGTTGATGTAAAGTTATGCAAGCTTTTCCATAGACATCTTCAGGTTGACAGCTAAGAACTGTGCACTCTTTGTTAGCCGATCCACTATAACCCAAAAGGAGTCATGATTCTTGACCATACGGGGTAAGTGGGTCACGAAATCCATAGAAATGTTGTCCCACTTCCACTCAGGAATCTCGAGCTGCTGTAGTAGACCGCCAGATCTTTGATGCTCTGCCTTTGCTCGTTGACAAGTTAGACAAGATGCCACAAACCGAGCGACATCACTCTTCATTCCTGGCCACCAAAAGGACTTCCTGAGATCTTGATACATCTTAGTCATGCCAGGATCCATGCTAAGACGACTTTGATGTCCTTCCTCAAGAATTATCCTCTTCAACTCGCCATCATTCGGAACGCACGTCCTATCTCTGTATCGTAGGAGACCGTTCGTTCCAGTATTGAAGTACTTGGCTTTGTCTGTACCGATCGAGCTCAAGACTTTTTGCAGGTCTTTGTTAGTTGACTGCTTTTCCTTTATTCGATCAAAGACATCACTAGATATTCTAAGGGTACAACACATTAAATGAGAACTTTTAATTTTTCAAATAATAAAGATTTTATTCTTTGGTCATGCACCTTGATTAACGAAGCTGGTACCTGTGTGTACAAACAAAAAAATAAAAACTCATGGAACAATTTGAGATAAAATATATTGACTGATATATCAAACTATTGTGCACACCATACCATGTAAAATATAATATCTAACAACACATGTAGATACTTCACAGAAACACATTTCTTCGCACACCTCACAGTTCCACAAGAGTTTCATAAGTCAGCATCACATATATAGTCTCATTTCCTTTGAGGAATCGCATGTCGATAATAAGAGATATTAGTGGAAACCTTCGAAATGAAAAATGTTGGCTTGATGCAATGCACTAAGTAGAAAAATAATTTAAGTAATTTTCTCTGTACCTTCATTTCAAAGTATCCGCAGTAGCAGACCTGGTTAATTTTAATGTTGAAATTTATGTTCAACTCCCGGCTGCAGAATTTAAATAAAATTATGGAATCGTGCAAATAGTCATTACAAGAAAACCATAAATCACCGTGACGAACTTTTGTTTGCATGAAAATGAAAATTTCTTTAAAGATTTATAATATTTTTATTTATTATATCATTGATTAATTTCAAATATTTACAAATAGTCATTAATCCCTACCTAATTTTTTCATTTTCTAAAATACATTAAATGTAAATTTTTAATTTTTGAAATAATTAAGTGTCTTGTTTTGTGGTCACGCGCCTTGATTAACGAAGCTCTTACCTGTGTGTACTAACTAAATAATAAAAACTCATGGAACAATTTGAGATAAAAGATATTGACTGATATCACACTGTTGTGCACACCATAACATGTAAAATATAATATCTGACAACACATGTAGACGCTCCATAGAAACACATTTCTTCGCACACCTCACAATTCCCCAAGAGTTTCGTAAGTCAGCATCACATATATAGTCTCATTTTCTTTTGAGGAATCACATGTCGATAATAAGTGATATTAGTGGAAACCTTCGAAATGAAAAATGTTGGCTTGCTGCAATGCACTAAGTAGAAAAATAATTTAAGTAATTTTCTCTCTACCTTTATTTCAAAGTATCCGTAGTAGTACACCAGGTTAATTTCAATGTTGAAATCCGGGTTTAACTCCCGGTTGCAGAATTTACCTACGCCAATATGAAACCATTATTTTAATGGTTTTCTTAATCCTTGAATAAAACTATAAAATTTAGCAAATAGTCATTACAAAAAATTGATCGTGACATTATAATTATATTTTCGGATAATAAAAAATACTAATGCATTTGCGCAACTATTTTCTCTTTTCTTTTAACTTTATAGGACTTTTCAACAGTTTCCATCTTAAAAAATTCATGAACTTTTATTTGAATGAAAATGAAAAGTTTCTTTAACAATTTATAATAACTTTATTTATTATATTAATGTTTACTTGCAAACATTTACAAATATTCATCAATCCATACCTAATGTTTTCATTTTCTCAAATACATTAATTGTGAACTTTTATTTTTGAAATAATTAAGTGTCTTGTTCATTGGTCATGCGTCCTGATGACGGAGCTATTCCCTGTGTTTACAAACTAAACAATCTAAATTCGTTGAACTAATTGATATACAAGATATTGACTAATAATATCGCACTGTTGTGCATCCCCTAACACGTAAAATATAATATCTGACAACGCAAGTAGACGCTTCACGGAAACACATTTCTTCGAACACATCGAAATTTCACAAGCGTTTTGCAAGTCGCCATGACATGTATAGACTCATTTCCATTGAGGAATCGCATGTCGATAACGAATATCTCCACGGAGAAAATTGTGTTGTCAAGATAAAAAAGGTAAGGTAGAAATGTGTAACTAAAGATCGTGGTTTGATGCCTCCGGCACGGTCTAACAAGATGTCCATTCATCGTTGTTCAATACCTTGGCCTTCAAGTGGGAACTAATGGATTAAATCGTTCCAGAAACGACTAGTAGATTTATTCTAGACAAAACTACGGTAATTTACAAATAATTTCTACATCTTTCAACTACTTTTGTTTAACACGGTATTTTTTGTTTCTGTAACCGTTACAAATGTAAGACATATTTATTGTTTTATATTTATTCAATACATCACATACATCTTCTTTATGATGGCAAATATATTATTCAGAAAGGAAATATAAGATCATTTGCGAAAATACAGTCAGTTTGTATGAATGGAAAAATAATTGATATTATTGGAAACCTTGAAAATGAAAAATGTTGGCCTGATATAAGGCACTGAGTGGAAAAATAATTTAAGAAATTTTCTCTATACCTTCATTTCAAAGTATCCGCAGTAGCACACCAGGTTAATTTCAATGTTGAAATCCGGGTTCAACTCCCGGCTGCGGAATTTACCATTTAAAAATTGAAATTCTTTTGTTGAAATAAAATTTTGACAATTAATTTACGACACATTCAACGCCAATATGAAACCATTATTTTCATGTTTTTCGTAATGCTTCAACAAAACTATAAAATTGTGCAAATAGTCATTACAAAAAAATGATCGTGACATTATTATGATATTTTCGGATAATAAAAAATACTAATGCATTTGCGCAACTATTTTCTCTTTTCTTTTAACTTTATAGGACTTTTCAACAGTTTTCGTCTTAAAAAATTCATGAACTTTTATTTGAATGAAAATGAAAAGTTTCTTTAACAATTTATAATAACTTTATTTATTATATTATTGTTTACTTGCAAACGTTTACAAATACTCATTAATCCATACCTAATGTTTTCATTTTCTAAAATACATTAATTGTGAACTTTTAATTTTTCAAATAATTAAGTGTCTTGTTCATTGGTCATGCGTCTTGATGACGGAGCTATTGCCTGTGTTTACAAACTAAACAATCGAAATTCATGGAACAAATTGATATACAAGATATTGACTAATATCGTAATGTTGTGCATCCCCTAACATGTAAAATATAATATCTGACAACACAAGTAGACGCTTCACGGAAACACATTTCTTCGAACACATCGAAATTTCACAAGCGTTTTGCAAGTCACCATGACATGTATAGACTCATTTCCATTGAGGAATCGCATGTCGATAACGAATATCTCCACGAAGAAAATTGTGTTGTCAAGATAAAAAAGGTAAGGTAGAAATGTCTAACTAAAGATCGTGGTTTGATGCCACCGGCACCGTCTAACAAGATGTTCATTCATCGTTATTCAATACCTTGGCCTTCAAGTGGGAACTAATGGAATAAATCGTCCCAGAAACGACTAGTAGTTTTATTCTAGACAAAACTACGGTAATTTACAAATAATTTCTACATCTTTCAACTACTTTTGTTTAACACTGTATTTTTTGTTTCTGTAACCGTTAGAAATGTACGACATTATTATTGTTTTATATTTATTCAATACATCACATACATGTTCTTTATGATAGCAAATATATTATTCAGAAAGGAAATATAAGATGATTTGCGAAAATACAGTCAGTTTGTATGAATGGAAAAATAATTGATACTATTGGAAACCTTGAAAATGAAAAATGTTGGCCTGAAATAAGGCACTGAGTGGAAAAATAATTTAAGAAATTTTCTCTATACCTTCATTTCAAAGTATCCGCAGTAGCACACCAGGTTAATTTCAATGTTGAAATCCGGTTTCTACTCCCGGCTGCGGAATTTACCTTTTAAAAATTGAAATTCTTTTGTTGAAATAAAATTTTGACAATTAATTTACGGAACATTCAACGCCAATATGAAACCATTATTTTCATGTTTTTCGTAATGCTTCAATAAAACTATAAAATTGTGGAAATAGTCATTAAAAAAAATGATCGTGACATTATTATGATATTTTCGGATAATAAAAAATACTAATGCATTTGCGCAACTATTTTCTCTTTTCTTTTAACTTTATAGGATTTTTCAATAGTTTCCGTCTTAAAAAATTCATGAACTTTTATTTGAATGAAAATGAAAATTTTCTTTAACAATTTATAATAACTTTATTTATTATATTATTGTTTACTTGCAAACATTTACAAATAGTCATTAATCCATACCTAATGTTTTCATTTTCTAATATACATTAATTGTGAACTTTTAATTTTTGAAATAATTAAGTGTCTTGTTCATTGGTCATGCGTCCTGATGACGGAGCTATTCCCTGTGTTTACAAACTAAACAATCGATATACAAGATATTGACTAATATCGCAATGTTGTGCATCCCCTAACATGTAAAATATAATATCTGACAACACAAGTAGACGCTTCACGGAAACACATTTCTTCGAACACATCGAAATTTCACAAGCGTTTTGCAAGTCGCCATGACATGTATAGACTCATTTCCATTGAGGAATCGCATGTCGATAACGAATATCTCCACGGAGAAAATTGTGTTGTCAAGATAAAAAAGGTAAGGTAGAAATGTGTAACTAAAGATCGTGGTTTGATGCCTCCGGCACGGTCTAACAAGATGTCCATTCATCGTTGTTCAATACCTTGGCCTTCAAGTGGGAACTAATGGATTAAATCGTTCCAGAAACGACTAGTAGATTTATTCTAGACAAAACTACGGTAATTTACAAATAATTTCTACATCTTTCAACTACTTTTGTTTAACACGGTATTTTTTGTTTCTGTAACCGTTACAAATGTAAGACATATTTATTGTTTTATATTTATTCAATACATCACATACATCTTCTTTATGATGGCAAATATATTATTCAGAAAGGAAATATAAGATCATTTGCGAAAATACAGTCAGTTTGTATGAATGGAAAAATAATTGATATTATTGGAAACCTTGAAAATGAAAAATGTTGGCCTGATATAAGGCACTGAGTGGAAAAATAATTTAAGAAATTTTCTCTATACCTTCATTTCAAAGTATCCGCAGTAGCACACCAGGTTAATTTCAATGTTGAAATCCGGGTTCAACTCCCGGCTGCGGAATTTACCATTTAAAAATTGAAATTCTTTTGTTGAAATAAAATTTTGACAATTAATTTACGCGCCAATATGAAACCATTATTTTCATGTTTTTCGTAATGCTTCAATAAAACTATAAAATTGTGCAAATAGTCATTACAAAAAAATGATCGTGACATTATTATGATATTTTCGGATAATAAAAAATACTTATGCATTTGCGCAACTATTTTCTCTTTTCTTTTAACTTTATAGGACTTTTCAACAGTTTTCGTCTTAAAAAATTCATGAACTTTTATTTGAATGAAAATGAAAAGTTTCTTTAACAATTTATAATAACTTTATTTATTATATTATTGTTTACTTGCAAACATTTACAAATACTCATTAATCCATACCTAATGTTTTCATTTTCTAAAATACATTAATTGTGAACTTTTAATTTTTCAAATAATTAAGTGTCTTGTTCATTGGTCATGCGTCTTGATGACGGAGCTATTGCCTGTGTTTACAAACTAAACAATCGAAATTCATGGAACAAATTGATATACAAGATATTGACTAATATCGCAATGTTGTGCATCCCCTAACATGTAAAATATAATATCTGACAACACAAGTAGACGCTTCACGGAAACACATTTCTTCGAACACATCGAAATTTCACAAGCGTTTTGCAAGTCACCATGACATGTATAGACTCATTTCCATTAAGGAATCGCATGTCGATAACGAATATCTCCACGAAGAAAATTTTGTTGTCAAGATAAAAAAGGTAAGGTAGAAATGTCTAACTAAAGATCGTGGTCTGATGCCACCGGCACGGTCTAACAAGATGTTCATTCATCGTTATTCAATACCTTGGCCTTCAAGTGGGAACTAATGGATTAAATCGTCCCAGAAACGACTAGTAGTTTTATTCTAGACAAAACTACGGTAATTTACAAATAATTTCTACATCTTTCAACTACTTTTGTTTAACACTGTATTTTTTGTTTCTGTAACCGTTAGAAATGTACGACATTATTATTGTTTTATATTTATTCAATACATCACATACATGTTCTTTATGATAGCAAATATATTATTCAGAAAGGAAATATAAGATGATTTGCGAAAATACAGTCAGTTTGTATGAATGGAAAAATAATTGATACTATTGGAAACCTTGAAAATGAAAAATGTTGGCCTGATATAAGGCACTGAGTGGAAAAATAATTTAAGAAATTTTCTCTATACCTTCATTTCAAAGTATCCGCAGTAGCACACCAGGTTAATTTCAATGTTGAAATCCGGGTTCAACTCCCGGCTGCGGAATTTACCTTTTAAAAATTGAAATTCTTTTGTTGAAATAAAATTTTGACAATTAATTTACGGAACATTCAACGCCAATATGAAACCATTATTTTCATGTTTTTCGTAATGCTTCAATAAAACTATAAAATTGTGGAAATAGTCATTAAAAAAAATGATCGTGACATTATTATGATATTTTCGGATAATAAAAAATACTAATGCATTTGCGCAACTATTTTCTCTTTTCTTTTAACTTTATAGGACTTTTCAATAGTTTCCGTCTTAAAAAATTCATGAACTTTTATTTGAATGAAAATGAAAAGTTTCTTTAACAATTTATAATAACTTTATTTATTATATTATTGTTTACTTGCAAACATTTACAAATAGTCATTAATCCATACCTAATGTTTTCATTTTCTAATATACATTAATTGTGAACTTTTAATTTTTGAAATAATTAAGTGTCTTGTTCATTGGTCATGCGTCCTGATGACGGAGCTATTCCCTGTGTTTACAAACTAAACAATCGATATACAAGATATTGACTAATATCGCAATGTTGTGCATCCCCTAACATGTAAAATATAATATCTGACAACACAAGTAGACGCTTCACGGAAACACATTTCTTCGAACACATCGAAATTTCACAAGCGTTTTGCAAGTCGCCATGACATGTATAGACTCATTTCCATTGAGGAATCGCATGTCGATAACGAATATCTCCACGGAGAAAATTGTGTTGTCAAGATAAAAAAGGTAAGGTAGAAATGTGTAACTAAAGATCGTGGTTTGATGCCTCCGGCACGGTCTAACAAGATGTCCATTCATCGTTGTTCAATACCTTGGCCTTCAAGTGGGAACTAATGGATTAAATCGTTCCAGAAACGACTAGTAGATTTATTCTAGACAAAACTACGGTAATTTACAAATAATTTCTACATCTTTCAACTACTTTTGTTTAACACGGTATTTTTTGTTTCTGTAACCGTTACAAATGTAAGACATATTTATTGTTTTATATTTATTCAATACATCACATACATCTTCTTTATGATGGCAAATATATTATTCAGAAAGGAAATATAAGATCATTTGCGAAAATACAGTCAGTTTGTATGAATGGAAAAATAATTGATATTATTGGAAACCTTGAAAATGAAAAATGTTGGCCTGATATAAGGCACTGAGTGGAAAAATAATTTAAGAAATTTTCTCTATACCTTCATTTCAAAGTATCCGCAGTAGCACACCAGGTTAATTTCAATGTTGAAATCCGGGTTCAACTCCCGGCTGCGGAATTTACCATTTAAAAATTGAAATTCTTTTGTTGAAATAAAATTTTGACAATTAATTTACGCGCCAATATGAAACCATTATTTTCATGTTTTTCGTAATGCTTCAATAAAACTATAAAATTGTGCAAATAGTCATTACAAAAAAATGATCGTGACATTATTATGATATTTTCGGATAATAAAAAATACTTATGCATTTGCGCAACTATTTTCTCTTTTCTTTTAACTTTATAGGACTTTTCAACAGTTTTCGTCTTAAAAAATTCATGAACTTTTATTTGAATGAAAATGAAAAGTTTCTTTAACAATTTATAATAACTTTATTTATTATATTATTGTTTACTTGCAAACATTTACAAATACTCATTAATCCATACCTAATGTTTTCATTTTCTAAAATACATTAATTGTGAACTTTTAATTTTTCAAATAATTAAGTGTCTTGTTCATTGGTCATGCGTCTTGATGACGGAGCTATTGCCTGTGTTTACAAACTAAACAATCGAAATTCATGGAACAAATTGATATACAAGATATTGACTAATATCGCAATGTTGTGCATCCCCTAACATGTAAAATATAATATCTGACAACACAAGTAGACGCTTCACGGAAACACATTTCTTCGAACACATCGAAATTTCACAAGCGTTTTGCAAGTCACCATGACATGTATAGACTCATTTCCATTAAGGAATCGCATGTCGATAACGAATATCTCCACGAAGAAAATTTTGTTGTCAAGATAAAAAAGGTAAGGTAGAAATGTCTAACTAAAGATCGTGGTCTGATGCCACCGGCACGGTCTAACAAGATGTTCATTCATCGTTATTCAATACCTTGGCCTTCAAGTGGGAACTAATGGATTAAATCGTCCCAGAAACGACTAGTAGTTTTATTCTAGACAAAACTACGGTAATTTACAAATAATTTCTACATCTTTCAACTACTTTTGTTTAACACTGTATTTTTTGTTTCTGTAACCGTTAGAAATGTACGACATTATTATTGTTTTATATTTATTCAATACATCACATACATGTTCTTTATGATAGCAAATATATTATTCAGAAAGGAAATATAAGATGATTTGCGAAAATACAGTCAGTTTGTATGAATGGAAAAATAATTGATACTATTGGAAACCTTGAAAATGAAAAATGTTGGCCTGATATAAGGCACTGAGTGGAAAAATAATTTAAGAAATTTTCTCTATACCTTCATTTCAAAGTATCCGCAGTAGCACACCAGGTTAATTTCAATGTTGAAATCCGGGTTCAACTCCCGGCTGCGGAATTTACCTTTTAAAAATTGAAATTCTTTTGTTGAAATAAAATTTTGACAATTAATTTACGGAACATTCAACGCCAATATGAAACCATTATTTTCATATTTTTCGTAATGCTTCAATAAAACTATAAAATTGTGGAAATAGTCATTAAAAAAAATGATCGTGACATTATTATGATATTTTCGGATAATAAAAAATACTAATGCATTTGCGCAACTATTTTCTCTTTTCTTTTAACTTTATAGGACTTTTCAATAGTTTCCGTCTTAAAAAATTCATGAACTTTTATTTGAATGAAAATGAAAAGTTTCTTTAACAATTTATAATAACTTTATTTATTATATTATTGTTTACTTGCAAACATTTACAAATAGTCATTAATCCATACCTAATGTTTTCATTTTCTAATATACATTAATTGTGAACTTTTAATTTTTGAAATAATTAAGTGTCTTGTTCATTGGTCATGCGTCCTGATGACGGAGCTATTCCCTGTGTTTACAAACTAAACAATCGATATACAAGATATTGACTAATATCGCAATGTTGTGCATCCCCTAACATGTAAAATATAATATCTGACAACACAAGTAGACGCTTCACGGAAACACATTTCTTCGAACACATCGAAATTTCACAAGCGTTTTGCAAGTCGCCATGACATGTATAGACTCATTTCCATTGAGGAATCGCATGTCGATAACGAATATCTCCACGGAGAAAATTGTGTTGTCAAGATAAAAAAGGTAAGGTAGAAATGTGTAACTAAAGATCGTGGTTTGATGCCTCCGGCACGGTCTAACAAGATGTCCATTCATCGTTGTTCAATACCTTGGCCTTCAAGTGGGAACTAATGGATTAAATCGTTCCAGAAACGACTAGTAGATTTATTCTAGACAAAACTACGGTAATTTACAAATAATTTCTACATCTTTCAACTACTTTTGTTTAACACGGTATTTTTTGTTTCTGTAACCGTTACAAATGTAAGACATATTTATTGTTTTATATTTATTCAATACATCACATACATCTTCTTTATGATGGCAAATATATTATTCAGAAAGGAAATATAAGATCATTTGCGAAAATACAGTCAGTTTGTATGAATGGAAAAATAATTGATATTATTGGAAACCTTGAAAATGAAAAATGTTGGCCTGATATAAGGCACTGAGTGGAAAAATAATTTAAGAAATTTTCTCTATACCTTCATTTCAAAGTATCCGCAGTAGCACACCAGGTTAATTTCAATGTTGAAATCCGGGTTCAACTCCCGGCTGCGGAATTTACCATTTAAAAATTGAAATTCTTTTGTTGAAATAAAATTTTGACAATTAATTTACGCGCCAATATGAAACCATTATTTTCATGTTTTTCGTAATGCTTCAATAAAACTATAAAATTGTGCAAATAGTCATTACAAAAAAATGATCGTGACATTATTATGATATTTTCGGATAATAAAAAATACTTATGCATTTGCGCAACTATTTTCTCTTTTCTTTTAACTTTATAGGACTTTTCAACAGTTTTCGTCTTAAAAAATTCATGAACTTTTATTTGAATGAAAATGAAAAGTTTCTTTAACAATTTATAATAACTTTATTTATTATATTATTGTTTACTTGCAAACATTTACAAATACTCATTAATCCATACCTAATGTTTTCATTTTCTAAAATACATTAATTGTGAACTTTTAATTTTTCAAATAATTAAGTGTCTTGTTCATTGGTCATGCGTCTTGATGACGGAGCTATTGCCTGTGTTTACAAACTAAACAATCGAAATTCATGGAACAAATTGATATACAAGATATTGACTAATATCGCAATGTTGTGCATCCCCTAACATGTAAAATATAATATCTGACAACACAAGTAGACGCTTCACGGAAACACATTTCTTCGAACACATCGAAATTTCACAAGCGTTTTGCAAGTCACCATGACATGTATAGACTCATTTCCATTAAGGAATCGCATGTCGATAACGAATATCTCCACGAAGAAAATTTTGTTGTCAAGATAAAAAAGGTAAGGTAGAAATGTCTAACTAAAGATCGTGGTCTGATGCCACCGGCACGGTCTAACAAGATGTTCATTCATCGTTATTCAATACCTTGGCCTTCAAGTGGGAACTAATGGATTAAATCGTCCCAGAAACGACTAGTAGTTTTATTCTAGACAAAACTACGGTAATTTACAAATAATTTCTACATCTTTCAACTACTTTTGTTTAACACTGTATTTTTTGTTTCTGTAACCGTTAGAAATGTACGACATTATTATTGTTTTATATTTATTCAATACATCACATACATGTTCTTTATGATAGCAAATATATTATTCAGAAAGGAAATATAAGATGATTTGCGAAAATACAGTCAGTTTGTATGAATGGAAAAATAATTGATACTATTGGAAACCTTGAAAATGAAAAATGTTGGCCTGATATAAGGCACTGAGTGGAAAAATAATTTAAGAAATTTTCTCTATACCTTCATTTCAAAGTATCCGCAGTAGCACACCAGGTTAATTTCAATGTTGAAATCCGGGTTCAACTCCCGGCTGCGGAATTTACCTTTTAAAAATTGAAATTCTTTTGTTGAAATAAAATTTTGACAATTAATTTACGGAACATTCAACGCCAATATGAAACCATTATTTTCATGTTTTTCGTAATGCTTCAATAAAACTATAAAATTGTGGAAATAGTCATTAAAAAAAATGATCGTGACATTATTATGATATTTTCGGATAATAAAAAATACTAATGCATTTGCGCAACTATTTTCTCTTTTCTTTTAACTTTATAGGACTTTTCAATAGTTTCCGTCTTAAAAAATTCATGAACTTTTATTTGAATGAAAATGAAAAGTTTCTTTAACAATTTATAATAACTTTATTTATTATATTATTGTTTACTTGCAAACATTTACAAATAGTCATTAATCCATACCTAATGTTTTCATTTTCTAATATACATTAATTGTGAACTTTTAATTTTTGAAATAATTAAGTGTCTTGTTCATTGGTCATGCGTCCTGATGACGGAGCTATTCCCTGTGTTTACAAACTAAACAATCGATATACAAGATATTGACTAATATCGCAATGTTGTGCATCCCCTAACATGTAAAATATAATATCTGACAACACAAGTAGACGCTTCACGGAAACACATTTCTTCGAACACATCGAAATTTCACAAGCGTTTTGCAAGTCGCCATGACATGTATAGACTCATTTCCATTGAGGAATCGCATGTCGATAACGAATATCTCCACGGAGAAAATTGTGTTGTCAAGATAAAAAAGGTAAGGTAGAAATGTGTAACTAAAGATCGTGGTTTGATGCCTCCGGCACGGTCTAACAAGATGTCCATTCATCGTTGTTCAATACCTTGGCCTTCAAGTGGGAACTAATGGATTAAATCGTTCCAGAAACGACTAGTAGATTTATTCTAGACAAAACTACGGTAATTTACAAATAATTTCTACATCTTTCAACTACTTTTGTTTAACACGGTATTTTTTGTTTCTGTAACCGTTACAAATGTAAGACATATTTATTGTTTTATATTTATTCAATACATCACATACATCTTCTTTATGATGGCAAATATATTATTCAGAAAGGAAATATAAGATCATTTGCGAAAATACAGTCAGTTTGTATGAATGGAAAAATAATTGATATTATTGGAAACCTTGAAAATGAAAAATGTTGGCCTGATATAAGGCACTGAGTGGAAAAATAATTTAAGAAATTTTCTCTATACCTTCATTTCAAAGTATCCGCAGTAGCACACCAGGTTAATTTCAATGTTGAAATCCGGGTTCAACTCCCGGCTGCGGAATTTACCATTTAAAAATTGAAATTCTTTTGTTGAAATAAAATTTTGACAATTAATTTACGCGCCAATATGAAACCATTATTTTCATGTTTTTCGTAATGCTTCAATAAAACTATAAAATTGTGCAAATAGTCATTACAAAAAAATGATCGTGACATTATTATGATATTTTCGGATAATAAAAAATACTTATGCATTTGCGCAACTATTTTCTCTTTTCTTTTAACTTTATAGGACTTTTCAACAGTTTTCGTCTTAAAAAATTCATGAACTTTTATTTGAATGAAAATGAAAAGTTTCTTTAACAATTTATAATAACTTTATTTATTATATTATTGTTTACTTGCAAACATTTACAAATACTCATTAATCCATACCTAATGTTTTCATTTTCTAAAATACATTAATTGTGAACTTTTAATTTTTCAAATAATTAAGTGTCTTGTTCATTGGTCATGCGTCTTGATGACGGAGCTATTGCCTGTGTTTACAAACTAAACAATCGAAATTCATGGAACAAATTGATATACAAGATATTGACTAATATCGCAATGTTGTGCATCCCCTAACATGTAAAATATAATATCTGACAACACAAGTAGACGCTTCACGGAAACACATTTCTTCGAACACATCGAAATTTCACAAGCGTTTTGCAAGTCACCATGACATGTATAGACTCATTTCCATTAAGGAATCGCATGTCGATAACGAATATCTCCACGAAGAAAATTTTGTTGTCAAGATAAAAAAGGTAAGGTAGAAATGTCTAACTAAAGATCGTGGTCTGATGCCACCGGCACGGTCTAACAAGATGTTCATTCATCGTTATTCAATACCTTGGCCTTCAAGTGGGAACTAATGGATTAAATCGTCCCAGAAACGACTAGTAGTTTTATTCTAGACAAAACTACGGTAATTTACAAATAATTTCTACATCTTTCAACTACTTTTGTTTAACACTGTATTTTTTGTTTCTGTAACCGTTAGAAATGTACGACATTATTATTGTTTTATATTTATTCAATACATCACATACATGTTCTTTATGATAGCAAATATATTATTCAGAAAGGAAATATAAGATGATTTGCGAAAATACAGTCAGTTTGTATGAATGGAAAAATAATTGATACTATTGGAAACCTTGAAAATGAAAAATGTTGGCCTGATATAAGGCACTGAGTGGAAAAATAATTTAAGAAATTTTCTCTATACCTTCATTTCAAAGTATCCGCAGTAGCACACCAGGTTAATTTCAATGTTGAAATCCGGGTTCAACTCCCGGCTGCGGAATTTACCTTTTAAAAATTGAAATTCTTTTGTTGAAATAAAATTTTGACAATTAATTTACGGAACATTCAACGCCAATATGAAACCATTATTTTCATGTTTTTCGTAATGCTTCAATAAAACTATAAAATTGTGGAAATAGTCATTAAAAAAAATGATCGTGACATTATTATGATATTTTCGGATAATAAAAAATACTAATGCATTTGCGCAACTATTTTCTCTTTTCTTTTAACTTTATAGGACTTTTCAATAGTTTCCGTCTTAAAAAATTCATGAACTTTTATTTGAATGAAAATGAAAAGTTTCTTTAACAATTTATAATAACTTTATTTATTATATTATTGTTTACTTGCAAACATTTACAAATAGTCATTAATCCATACCTAATGTTTTCATTTTCTAATATACATTAATTGTGAACTTTTAATTTTTGAAATAATTAAGTGTCTTGTTCATTGGTCATGCGTCCTGATGACGGAGCTATTCCCTGTGTTTACAAACTAAACAATCGATATACAAGATATTGACTAATATCGCAATGTTGTGCATCCCCTAACATGTAAAATATAATATCTGACAACACAAGTAGACGCTTCACGGAAACACATTTCTTCGAACACATCGAAATTTCACAAGCGTTTTGCAAGTCGCCATGACATGTATAGACTCATTTCCATTGAGGAATCGCATGTCGATAACGAATATCTCCACGGAGAAAATTGTGTTGTCAAGATAAAAAAGGTAAGGTAGAAATGTGTAACTAAAGATCGTGGTTTGATGCCTCCGGCACGGTCTAACAAGATGTCCATTCATCGTTGTTCAATACCTTGGCCTTCAAGTGGGAACTAATGGATTAAATCGTTCCAGAAACGACTAGTAGATTTATTCTAGACAAAACTACGGTAATTTACAAATAATTTCTACATCTTTCAACTACTTTTGTTTAACACGGTATTTTTTGTTTCTGTAACCGTTACAAATGTAAGACATATTTATTGTTTTATATTTATTCAATACATCACATACATCTTCTTTATGATGGCAAATATATTATTCAGAAAGGAAATATAAGATCATTTGCGAAAATACAGTCAGTTTGTATGAATGGAAAAATAATTGATATTATTGGAAACCTTGAAAATGAAAAATGTTGGCCTGATATAAGGCACTGAGTGGAAAAATAATTTAAGAAATTTTCTCTATACCTTCATTTCAAAGTATCCGCAGTAGCACACCAGGTTAATTTCAATGTTGAAATCCGGGTTCAACTCCCGGCTGCGGAATTTACCATTTAAAAATTGAAATTCTTTTGTTGAAATAAAATTTTGACAATTAATTTACGCGCCAATATGAAACCATTATTTTCATGTTTTTCGTAATGCTTCAATAAAACTATAAAATTGTGCAAATAGTCATTACAAAAAAATGATCGTGACATTATTATGATATTTTCGGATAATAAAAAATACTTATGCATTTGCGCAACTATTTTCTCTTTTCTTTTAACTTTATAGGACTTTTCAACAGTTTTCGTCTTAAAAAATTCATGAACTTTTATTTGAATGAAAATGAAAAGTTTCTTTAACAATTTATAATAACTTTATTTATTATATTATTGTTTACTTGCAAACATTTACAAATACTCATTAATCCATACCTAATGTTTTCATTTTCTAAAATACATTAATTGTGAACTTTTAATTTTTCAAATAATTAACTGTCTTGTTCATTGGTCATGCGTCTTGATGACGGAGCTATTGCCTGTGTTTACAAACTAAACAATCGAAATTCATGGAACAAATTGATATACAAGATATTGACTAATATCGCAATGTTGTGCATCCCCTAACATGTAAAATATAATATCTGACAACACAAGTAGACGCTTCACGGAAACACATTTCTTCGAACACATCGAAATTTCACAAGCGTTTTGCAAGTCACCATGACATGTATAGACTCATTTCCATTGAGGAATCGCATGTCGATAACGAATATCTCCACGAAGAAAATTGTGTTGTCAAGATAAAAAAGGTAAGGTAGAAATGTCTAACTAAAGATCGTGGTTTGATGCCACCGGCACGGTCTAACAAGATGTTCATTCATCGTTATTCAATACCTTGGCCTTCAAGTGGGAACTAATGGATTAAATCGTCCCAGAAACGACTAGTAGTTTTATTCTAGACAAAACTACGGTAATTTAAAAATAATTTCTACATCTTTCAACTACTTTTGTTTAACACTGTATTTTTTGTTTCTGTAACCGTTAGAAATGTACGACATTATTATTGTTTTATATTTATTCAATACATCACATACATGTTCTTTATGATAGCAAATATATTATTCAGAAAGGAAATATAAGATGATTTGCGAAAATACAGTCAGTTTGTATGAATGGAAAAATAATTGATACTATTGGAAACCTTGAAAATGAAAAATGTTGGCCTGATATAAGGCACTGAGTGGAAAAATAATTTAAGAAATTTTCTCTATACCTTCATTTCAAAGTATCCGCAGTAGCACACCAGGTTAATTTCAATGTTGAAATCCGGGTTCAACTCCCGGCTGCGGAATTTACCTTTTAAAAATTGAAATTCTTTTGTTGAAATAAAATTTTGACAATTAATTTACGGAACATTCAACGCCAATATGAAACCATTATTTTCATGTTTTTCGTAATGCTTCAATAAAACTATAAAATTGTGGAAATAGTCATTAAAAAAAATGATCGTGACATTATTATGATATTTTCGGATAATAAAAAATACTAATGCATTTGCGCAACTATTTTCTCTTTTCTTTTAACTTTATAGGACTTTTCAACAGTTTCCGTCTTAAAAAATTCATGAACTTTTATTTGAATGAAAATGAAAAGTTTCTTTAACAATTTATAATAACTTTATTTATTATATTATTGTTTACTTGCAAACATTTACAAATAGTCATTAATCCATACCTAATGTTTTCATTTTCTAAAATACATTAATTGTGAACTTTTAATTTTTGAAATAATTAAGTGTCTTGTTCATTGGTGATGCGTCCTGATGACGGAGCTATTCCCTGTGTTTACAAACTAAACAATCGAAACTCATGGAACAAATTGATATACAAGATATTGACTAATATCGTACTGTTGTGCACCCCTAACATGTAAAATATAATATCTGACAACACAAGTAGATGCTTCGCGGAAACACATTTCTTCGCACACATCACAATTTCAAAAAACTTTCGCAAGTCACCATGACATCTATAGACTCATTTTCGTTGAGGAATCGCATGTCGATAACGAATATCTCCGTGGAGAAAATTGTATTTTCAAGATAAAAAAGGTAAGTTAGAATCGTGTAACTAAGGATCGTGGTTTGATGCCACCAGTGATGGAATCCTGCCTGATGTGTTTTCCTAGTGTCCTCTTTTTGTAGTTTTCACATTTTATTATGCACGTATTTTAGCTTGTAAGGAGCATGGGTTACTATAAATACCCAGCTCCTCTCTTGTATTGGCACTTTTGAGATTAATGAGAATTGAATTTTTTGAAATCAGAAATTATTCTCTCTTGAAAGTCAGGCTAGAGTCCAAGAGACCTCCTCTAGCCACCTTCCAAGCACCTCTCCACTTCCATTTTCCAAATTTCACGGTGCTTCTCATTCCTCAACGCTAACTCTCCTTCGCTGCCACCTCGCATACGTTAGCGCTCTCCATTTCCTTCTTCAGCCACGCGTCAGCTCCTTCAGTCCACATCATTGGCTTTTCTTATCGCACATCAGACACGCACATCCACATTCTCTCTCGTGAGAGCATTTCTCCATCTCGCAAAACAACATCTCATTCTTTCTCTCAAGGGTTCTTCACCGTAAGCCAGTTTTCTTCCTAGAATCTCCTTCTTCCTTCATTTCTTTGCTTCGTCTCAGCCATTACAAACCTTTCAACCAAACATCTTCATCCAAACTTGGGTTCCTTCATCATTCTCACTTTGCCTTTCGATTTCACCGATTATTTTCCCCTTTCTACCGTTTAATCCACTTTCCACCGAACAATCTAGGTTTTCCATCGTTTAAACTTTAGATCTTAGGATTTTCTTGAGTCTGTTCATAGTTTAGTAGGTTTCCTTCGAGTCAGCTCTCGATTTAGAGCTCCGTCATCATTTTTCATCTTTTTCGCTGCGTTCATCTCTAGAGAAAGCTTTGAAGGAGCTCGCGACACGCACATTCATCATCTCCTTGGAGGCTCGTCCATTAGTTAGTATCAGAGCTTGGTTGCGTTCACGCGTCAAAGGTAAGTATCTCTGTTTCGATTCTTGTTTCAGTTTGATTGACGTCTCTGTCTTCGTTCTATTTTTGTGTTTTGATTCTGTCTTGATTCTGAGTTTGTTCTTCCATTTCCGCTTTGTTTCGATTAATATCACGTTATCCGTTTCGAGTTTTATTATGTTCTTGCGTTGTGTCAACTTTTCTTGTGTTCATTCATCTTGTTTTGTATCAGTTTGATTTTGATTCTGAGTATTTTGTGTTGTTTCTTTTCATTTCTGAGTTGTTCATCATTTTCCTTCATTGTCTTGTGTTGTAATCTGTGTTGAATTCTATTTTGTGATTATGTGCATTTATTCGTGTCGTCCTATGCTCGAGTCATTATTTTTTTAGTCTTATTATCATTTTATTCGGTGTAGTCTTCTTGTTTGAGTATTTTATTTTCTAAGTCCTTTTGTGTTTTGTCATAGTCATGTTAGTTGATTTTTCTTGTTCATAACTTCAAGTTGTACTTCTTATTTGAGTTGTGTTTGTGGTGATCTGATTGTATGTTCAATATGCATACCATATGAGCTATGACATTCAATATTGAGAGCTCGGATGCATGAAATGAGCAGCAGATCTGATTTGAATTTTCTGTTGTGAACTTCTAGTTTTAATAAGCTGTTGAATCTGAACATTGAAGCTATTTTGCGTTTTTAAAATTGAGCTGGAATGCTGAGATGACTAGTAACAAAGTGCCAACCAGAAAAGCCGTGATATGCTCAGCATTAGCTTGGTTGTTAGTGTGAAAGTCACAACAGCAATTACTTGCAAGCAGTAGGCGGAACTGCATATTTCATTGCTTGAGTCTTTTGCTTTGTTTTTGTTCATTTCAGTAGTAGATCATTGCTGGTGTTTTGTATATTCAATCCTAGAGTCATTGCCAACCGTCTTTTACACTTTCTAAACTGCAGAACTAAGTTGTTTCAATGCTTGTTAATCACTGTTTTGGTCCAAAACAAAATAAAGGCATGAGTTGAGTAAATCAGTTCAAAAGAGGCAAATTCTGAAAAGAAAAACAAGGAACTGAACATGTGAATTTGAGTAAAAGCCTATGAAATTGTGTAAACTGGCCTTGAATGATCAAAACAAGCACCATTAAACTTGTTCGAGTGGATTTCAGTGTGCAATTGTGTCCAGAATTGAAATTGCTAAAAATAACTATTGGACAAGTTCAATTTTGCATCTGAAACCTGTGTTCACCAACCAGTTCTGCAATTCCTTGTTGCATTTTTTTATTTTCTTTCTTAATCAGTTCTAGATCCCTTGCTAGGTTCTGTTTGTGTGCTCACCTTATTCTTTTCTTTGTTTCTTGTTTGTCTTGATTGACTTTCCTTGTTTTGTCTCAATGCATGAGCATTTTATTATGTTCTTCTTTAATTGAGCTTTTGTTTGCTTTTGTAATCTGGTCTAGAGCTGATCTTGAGTCAGTTGCTCTTCTGTGTTGTCATTCCATTGCTTGTAGTTGTCCTATTCTGTTATGGTTTCTGATTTTGACCTTAGCCTAGCCATTCTTGATTGAGAAGCTTTTACACTTTGGTTTCTGAAATTTGAAAGAAGGTTTGTGTGCTTGGTAGCATCTTAGGTGTTGGTGGTCTGAAAGACTCTCAAGCCTTGAACTACCAAGGGAGAATCTCCCTTCCAAACCTTTTCATTTATATGCTTTAAATTTTAAAAGAGAAGCCTGAGTGTTGTGAGTTTTGTAAGGCTGATTTAGCCTAATTTCCTTGGCACTTTGTATAAGAGAATCAGTTTTTACATAACTATGTTTTAACTGTTTACTTCTGCATTTAAATAGTTGCAACAGGTTGGAAGTTGGGTCCTGAATCTGATGAAAATTGAGTACATTGGCCTATGAGTGCATATCAGAATTTCAATGTGATGATTTGAGAGCTTAAACAGTTGAGATTTATTTGTGCAGATTTCCATTCTGTTTAAATTCATTGTTAAATCTTAGCTGAATTTTCTGCATTACATCATATCACTTTTTGTCCATTGGCTTGATCAGGTTTTGATTAATTTGAAATGATTGTTTAATCAGTTTGGTTTCAGCCTTGAATTACACCCATTTGCATCTGGTTTAATATCCATGTTTATGTGTATTTTGTTGGAATTGGTGTAATTTCTGTGTGCATATTTGAACTGAATCAGTGCAGGGAGAAAGTGTAGAATAGTTGTGTTGTTGTGTGCAGAGTTGATAAATATTTGGAGTCAAGAATTTTAAGCAGCAGCAGAATCTCAATAGAGTTTAGAGCAAGCTAGACCAACCATTTAATTAGGGGAGTTGCTTAACTTTCTTACCTCTGGATTGCTTAACTGTTTCTGTCTTAGCTGGAAATTCATAGCATTGATGGTTGCTCTGCTGAATTGAGTGTGAATATTTGATTGCAGTTTTTCATTTGAGAGCAAAAGAAATTTATATAGCTGCATCAAGTGCACAAGACTAGGAGAAAAGGGAAGAATCTTTTATATTGTGTAAAGTTAATCCTCATGATGACTGTGTGGAAACGATGCACTAATCCAAATTGTGATTTGTGATTGTAGGAGGGGACTGGCAAGGAGATTCAAGACAATTGATTCCAGAAGCAACAAAGTTGAGCAACAAAGCTGAATGAAGTGGACCAGGACTGTAGCAGCCTAACATGGTTGTTTTCTTTGTATTTGATTTGTTCAAATTGTTTGTAATTGGCTTGTGTTAGCCTACTATTAGCTTTAGCTTTTGTTTTGTAAAAGGCCTTTTAAAAAGTCCAAGTATTTGGAAGAGTCCTTGGTGCTCTTTCAAACTCTTGGCAACTTTACTTGCTTTACTTTTAGCATAACTAGACAGGTGAGTGTGTCTTGTTAGCCAAAGCTACAAGCCTCACCATAGGAGTAGACTTTAATATTGATTTGATTTGTGTTTCACGTAGGGGTCATTAGAGTCCGCTGGTTTCTTAATTGTTTTATTGTTTGAATTTTTGATGTGTTTGTTTTTTTTGAGTCGTGTACTTTGATTCTAAAGGTGATTTTAGTTTAAGGGGTATTTAGTTAGTAGCCTAAGACATTTCTAGCAAGGCAAGAGTTGGTACTTAAGCAGCTCTTTAGCTCACCTCTCTTACCTGGGACTTGTCTAAGTGAAAGTTTTTAACCCTTTAAATTAAGAAAACTCTTAAAAACAAAGATGTCTTCTTATAGTTCATATAGGTCTTCTAGGTTAGATAATGTTGATGAAATGTTTAAACAAGCTAGGAATCTTCCATCCTTTGGTAAAGACATAGGTGCATTAACATACCTAGCTTAGGAAAAAGAAATTGATAAAATAAATCCTTGGTTTTATGGAGAGAGTGAATCCTATGTTCTTAGCATATATATCTCTAAGTTAGAAGAGTAGGAAAGAGAGTGGTGGGAAGAAAGACAATATCATGTTAGGAAAGGTAGAAAGTCTCCTATTCATGATTGGTATGATTTAAAAGCTTGCATGAGAAGAAAGTTTGTGCCTTCAAGCATTAAAAGAAACCTAGAATTAATTAGAGATTGCATTGATTATGGAAAATTATTTCTTGAGAGTTTAAATGATCATGGGTTTCTTCGTAGAGAACTAGAATTTGGGGCAAGACTTAAAGAGATCAAGAAAAAAAAAGAGAAAGAGAGATTGAGAGAAAAGAACAGGAAGAAAGGAAAGAAGAAGAGATGAGAGAGAGAGAGAGGAAAACAAGAAAAGAGAAGAGAGAAGAAGAGAGGAATTAAGAAGAGAAGAAGAGAAGAAGAAGAAGAGAAGAAAGAGAAGAAGATAAAAGAAAAGAAGAAGAGAGAAAAGAAAAAGAGAGAAAAGAAGAAGAAAAGAGAGAAAGGAAAGAAAGAGAGAAGAAAGAAAAGGAGAAATTGTTACTGATGACAAATCATATTCTTTCAAAGACCATGGAACCTAAAAGGGAAGGTTTCCAAATCTTTACTTCTTTTCCAATAATTTATTATTTTTCAATTTTTAACTTCTCTTTCAAACAAATTGTCATCTCATATTCTATGCAAACTTTTTCAAAATATGACAATTCAAATCTTGAATTATTCTTATCTTTTAGGAAAGAAATAACTTAAGACAAAAGTGAATTTGGACTTCTAGAATTTTCAAATGTGATAAAACAAAATATTAGAAGTCCTTATTTCCTTGTTTTTATAGAAAAATTCTTTCTTGGATTGATATTAATTGAAAATATATTTGATGTTTATTGCATATTTGTGTTTGATCCAGGAGGAAGAAAAACCTGATATAAAAGAATAAGGCCACTCCAAGATGGCCATGCTCCTAAAGATTGTGTGGAGCTTCTTCATAAGGTGATTGCCAGATTTGAGGACAAATATTTTTTTTAAGAGGGAGGGTATGATGGAATCCTGCCTGATGTGTTTTCCCAGTGTTCTCTTTTTATAGTTTTCACATTTTATTGTGCACGTATTTTAGCTTGTAAGGAGCATGGGTTACTATAAATACCCAACTCCTCTCTTGTATTGGCACTTTTGAGATTAATGAGAATTGAATTTTCTAAAATCAGAAATTATTCTCTCTTGAAAGTGAGGCTAGAGTCCAAGAGACTTCCTCTAGCCCCCTTCCAAGCACCTCTCTCACTTCCATTTTCCAAATTTCACGGTGCTTCTCATTCCTCCACACTACCTCTCCTTTGCTGCCACCTCGCATGCATCAGCACTCTCCATTTCCTTCTTCACCCACGCATCAGATCTTCATTCCATATCATTGGCTTTTCTTCTCGCACATCAGACACGCACATCCACATTCTCTCTCTCGTGAGAGCATTTCTCCATCTCGCCGAACCACATCTCATTCTTCCTCTCGAGGGTTCTTCACAGTAAGCCAGTTTTCTTCCTAGAATCTCCTTCTTCCTTCATTTCTTTGCTTCGTCTCAGCCATTACACACCTTTCAACCGAACATCTTCATCCAAACTTAGGGTTCCTTCATCATTCTCACTTTGCCTTTCGATTTCACCAATTGTTTTCCCCTTTCTACCGTTTAATCCACTTTCCACCGAACAATATAGGTTTTCCACCGTTTAAACCTTAGATCTTAGGATTTTCTTGAGTCTTTTCATAGTTTAGTAGGTTTCCTTCGAGTCAGCTCTTGATTTAGATCTTTGTCATCATTTTTCATCATTTTCGCTGCGTTCATCTCTGGACGAAACTTCGAAGGAGCTCGACACGCACATTCGTCATCTCCTTGGAGGCTCGTCCATCAACCAGTACGGTCTAAAAAGATTTCCATTCATCGTTGTTCAAAACCTTGGTTTTCAAGTGGGAACTAATGGATTAATTCGTCCCAGAAACGACTAGTAGATTTATTCTAGACAAAACTACGGTAATTTACAAATACTTTGTACATCTTTGAACTACTTTTGTTTAACACGGTATTTTTTTGTTTCTGTAACCGTTAGAAATGTACGACATTATTATTGTTTTATATTTATTCAATACATCACATACATCTTCTTTATGATGGCAAATATATTATTGAGAAAGGAAATAGAAGATCATTTGCCAAAATACAGTGAGTTGGTATGAATGGAAAAATAAGTGACACTATTGGAAACCGTGAAAATAAAAAATGTTGGACTGATATATGGCACTAAGTGGAAAAATAATTTAAGTAATTTTCTCTGTACCTTCATTTCTAAGTATCCGTAGTAGCACACCAGGTTAATTTCAATGTTGAAACTCGGGTTCAACTCCCGAACGCGGAATTTACCTTTTAAAAATTGAAATTCTATTTTTGAAATAAAATTTGACAATTAATTTACGAAACATTCAACGCCAATATGAAACCATTATTTTCATGTTTTTCGTAATGCTTGAATAAAATTATAAAATTGTGCAAATAGTCATTACAAAAAAATGATCGTGACATTATTATGATATTTTCGGATAATAAAAAATACTAATGCATTTGCACAACTATTTTCTCTTCCCTTTTAACTTTATAGGACTTTTCAATAGTTTCCGTCTTAAAAAATTCATGAACTTTTATTTGAATGAAAATGAAAAGTTTCTTTAACAATTTATAATAACTTTATTTATTATATTATAGTTTACTTGAAAACATTTACGAATAGTCATTAATCCATACCTAATTTTTTCATTTTCTAAAATACATTAATTGTGAACTTTTAATTTTTCAAATAATTAAGTGTCTTGTTCATTTGTCATGCGTCTTGATTATGAAGCTATTCCCTGTGTTTACAAACTAAACAATCGAAATTCATGGAACAAATTGATATACAAGATATTGACTAATATCACATTCTTGTGCATCCCCTAACAGTAAAATATAACACATTTCATCGCACACATCGAAATTTCACAAGAGTTTTGCAAGTCACCATGACATGTATAGACTCATTTCCGTTGAGGAATCGCATGTCGATAACGAATATCTTCACGGAGACAATTGTATTTTCAAGATAAAAAATGTAAGGTAGAAATGTCTAACTAAAGATCGTGGTTTGATGCCACCGCCACGGTCTAACAAGATGTCCATTCATCGTTGTTCAATACCTTGCCCTTTGATGACAAATTTATGAACACCGAAAAACGGCGCTACAAACTTGTTTAACAATCGGCAAGTGTGACCGAATCGTATCAAGTAATAAAACTCGGTAAGACCAAGTATCGTTCTCCCAAATGACTCACGGCCTAGTTAGCTATATGATTTGTTGATTATTTAAGACTTAAGAACAAATTGATTGTAGGTTTAAATGCAAGAGACAGTAATTAAATATGTATGCATGAATTTGATCAATGGAGAAAAACAGAATACAAACACTTCAATGAATTAGATGGATGAGTATGTTGTTGGGGTTATCAATTTCATCTTATCCACTCTCATATACTTTTAGGAATTCATCATTCTTATCATCAATGCTAATGCCACTCTCTAAATCACCTTGCAAGAAGGCCTATCCTTAATTACGAGTTCATACAACTCCTAGCATTCCTAGTAATTAGTTCTTAAAGTGCAGGAGCTTAAAGGCAACCAATATGCTATTGGGAGAAATTTCGCGGATCTAGACTTCCCCGTACGTTCCCGTATTGACAAAATCAATAATCATGGCAATGAATGAGTTAAACAAAGCAAGCAATAAGCAAAGAGGAAAAACCCTAGCTAAAGATGAAAGAAAGCATATATCTTAATATAAGACATTAAATCAAATTCCATATATGAGAGTTTCACAAGACTACATTGATTCCCCAACAACAATACAAGGTTTAGTTCACCATATTCATGGTGAAATTAGATGAACAATAATGAAAGAATGAAAGATAGAACCCTAGAAAGAGGAGAAGGTAGCCTGAGCATCCAAGATCTTCCTTCAAGGGCTGGAAAAGAGAGTGTTTGCTTCGTCTCTGCTAAAGATACAAACCCTAGGACGTCCTAAAGCTTATATACTATTCTAAAAATACAGAAAATTAGGCCCAAGCCCAAAAATAGTGCCGCTCAGCGGTAAACTACCGCTCAGCGGTAAGTGCGTGAGTTGATTTTCTCCCCTCAGTGGCCTTTTCACCCCTCAGCAGAGCCAACGTGACTGCCTGAGTGCCGCTCAGCGGTAAACTACCGCTGAGCGGTAACTTCGACTTCTTCTTTTGCACTTTTTGATGTCTTTTCTGATTCCATATCTATCCTTCTTCACTTCTTTCACTAAATTCACCTTAAAACCTGCACAAAACACTGAAATCAAGCATAAACCTGTCCAGCTCTCTTATTTCTGAAAATATAACCAAAAGCATGATTTCAAGCTAGTTTCTAAGTGTTAAAGGTTGCTTTTAGTATCAATTTTAAGCATGAAAATAACAGTTTTTCAACTGTTATCACCCTTCAAGTGGGAACTAATGGATTAAATCGTCCCAGAAACGACTATGAGATTTATTCTAGACAAAACTACGGTAATTTACAAATAATTTCAACATCTTTCCATTACTTTTGTTTAACACGGTATTTTTTGTTTCTGTAACCGTTAGAAATATACGACATTATTATTGTTTTATATTTATTCAATACATCACATACATCTTCTTTATGATGGCAAATATATTGTTGAGAAAGTAAATAGAAGATCATTTGCCAAAATACAGTCAGTTTGTATGAATGGAAAAATAAGTGATACTATTGGAAACCTTGAAAATGAAAAATGTTGGTCTGATATAAGGCACTAAGTGGAAAATAATTTGTGATTTTCTCTGTACCTTCATTTCAAAGTATCCGTACTACCACACCAAGTTAATTTCAATGTTGATACTCGGGTTCAACTCCCAGCTGCGGAATTTACCTTTTAAAAATTGAAATTCTTTTTTTAAATAAAATTTGACAATTAATCTACGAAACATTCAACGCTAATATGAAACCATTATTTTTGATTTTTTTCGTAATGCTTGAATAAAACTTTAAAATTGTGTAAATAGTCATTACCAAAAAATGATCGTGACATTATTATTATATTTTCGGATAATAAAAAATACTAATGCATTTGCGCAACTATTTTATCTTTTCTTTTAACTTTAAAGGACTTTTCAACAGTTTTCGTCTTAAAAAATTCATGAACTTTTACTTGAATGAAAATGAAAAATTTCTTTAACAATTCCTAATAACTTTATTTATTATATTATTGTTTACTTGCAAACATTTACAAATAGTCATTAATCCATACCTAATTTTTTCATTTTCTAAAACACATTAATTGTAAACTTTTAATTTTTCAAATAATTAAGTGTCTTGTTCATTGGTCATGCGTCTTGATTACGAAGCTATTCCCTGTGTTTACAAACTAAACAATCGAAATTCATGGAACAAATTGATATACAAGATATTGACTAATACCGCACTGTTGTGCATCCCCTAACATGTAAAATATAATATTTAACAACACAAGTAGACGCTTTACGGAAACACAATTCTTCGCACACATCGAAATTTCACAAGAGTTTTGAGAGTCACCATGAAATGTATAGACTCATTTCCGTTGAGGAATCGCATGTCCATAACAAACATCTTCACGGAGACAATTGTATTGTCAAGATAAAAAAGGTAAGGTAGAAATGTCTAACTAAAGATCGTTGTTTGATGCCACCAGTACGGTCTAACAAGATGTCCATTCATAGTTGTTCAATACCTCGGATTTGAAGTGGGAACTAATGGATTAAATCGTCCCAGAAACGACTAGTAGATTTATTCTAGACAAAACTACGGTAATTTACAAATAATTTCTACATCTTTCAACTACTTTTGTTTAACACGGTATTTTTTGTTTCTGTAACCGTTAGAAATGTACGACATTATTATTGTTTTATATTTATTCAATATATCACATACATCTTCTTTATGATGGAAAATATATTAATGAGAAAGGAAATATAAGATCATTTGCCAAAATACAGTCAGTTTGCATGAATCGAAAAATAAGTGATACTATTGGAAACCTTGAAAATGAAAAATGTTGGCCTGGTATAAGGCACTAAGTGGAAAAATAATTGACGTAATTTTCTCAGTACCTTCATTTCAAAGTATCTGTAGTAGCACACCAGGTTAATGTCAATGTTGAACTCCAGGTTCAATTCCCGGCTGTGAAACTTTTACCTATTCAAAATTGAAAATCTTTTTTTGAAATAAAATTTGACAATTAATTTACGAAACATTCAACGCCAATATGAAACCATTATTTTCATGATTTTCGTAATGCTTTAATAAAACTATAAAATTGTGCAAATAGTCATTACAAAAAAATGATCGGGACATTATTATTATATTTTCGGATAATAAAAAATACTAATGCATTTGCGCAACTATTTTCTCTTTTCTTTTAACTTTATAGGACTTTTCAAGAGTTTCTGTCTTAAAAAATTCATGAACTTTTATTTGAATGAAAATGAAAAGTTTCTTTAACAATTTATAGTAACTTTATTTATTATATTATAGTTTACTTGAAAACATTTACGAATAGTCATTAATCCATACCTAATTTTTTCATTTTCTAAAATACATTAATTGTGAACTTTTAATTTTTCAAATAATTAAGTGTCTTGTTCATTGGTCATGCGTCTTGATTACGGAGCTATTCCCTGTGTTTACAAACTAAACAATCGAAATTCATGGAACAAATTGATATACAAGATATTGTCTAATATCGCACTGTTGTGCATCCCCTAACATGTAAAATATAATATCTAACAACACAAGTAGACGCTTTACGGAAACCCATTTCTTCGCACACATTGAAATTTCACAAGAGTTTTGAGAGTCACAATGTGTCAACACTCAATTTCATCCAAGTGACTAAGTAATATGTTTTGTACTTTTTACTTTATTTTATTTTATATCTTGTCATCATTCTTTTTTCATTTTGTGTTATTTAATTTTAATTCTAATTTTATTTTATTTTGTATTGTTTTATATTATATTATTTTATTTTATTTTTATTTTACATTTTATTATTTAGAGTTATTTCATTTTATTCTTTTTATGTTTCTTTTTGCTGTTTAAGTTTTATTTTATATATATATATATATATATATATATATATAGATATATATATATATATATATATATATATGTTTTTTTAGTTAAACGTTAACAAACAAAAAAAATCTATGAAAAAGAAAAGAAGAAAAGAAAGAAAAATATAATGGTCAACTAAGCCCTTTTAGGAATTGCAGACCTTTCTTCTCCCTATTCTCAGGCTACATAAACATAAGCTAAGCTTTCCTGCAAAGTCTTCCATCCTGCAACATTGTCTCTCCTGCAATATGATGCTCACAGTCTACAACCCAAATGTCCCAGCGCAGAGTTACAATCATACATAAGGGGAAAGGATCTCTGATTTGCTTTGACCGATCCAATTAAAACATAAAAAGAGAAAAAAGACAAACAGAAAATCAAAAAGATACGCCCCTGATCATAAAGAAAGCAGAGATGGAAGCATTTTTTGGGAGGGGGGACTCGCTTCATTAGAATCCAACTTCGAGGGTCATGGGAAAAACTCAGGAACAACGCCCTAGAGAGAATCGGTGACCTGGACTCCCCTCACCGAGGCACCAACATCATCCACTAAGACACTACTCTCAACTCCTCTCTATTCACTCCCGTTTCCTCACCTCAGACAGATTTCATTCATCATCTCCTTCATCATGCACATAACCGGAACCCACTATTCCCTCAACCTACACCATTAACCGCAAAAACAAAATCCTCCTCCATTCACTCGGATATCACCATGAACCAGGATTCAAAGAAAAAAGATATCACCATCAACCAGGATTCAAAGAAAAAAATTTGAACGCAGAGACAGAAGGCAAGTTCATCTTCTTAAAGCTTTATTGCTCACAAACTGTGAATGGTAGATGATGTGATCTATTCATAATTGGGTTGATATCTGCGTTCATTTGGGTTGATATATGTTCTTGTGTTGGTTTTGTAAGACCTGGTTTTGTCTGCTCGTATTAAGCATGATATACATGATTAAATTATGTGTACTCTTAGCCACTCAATCATCCCCAACTCCAGCATCATAAACACGGCCTTGTTGTATCCCATTACCTAAAAAAACAAAGAATCAATTATCACACTCACACTCACACATGCACACTCTAATGCACCCTCTCTGTAATGAAGTTGTGAAAATACCTCTTCTGTCTCTCCGCTTCGAAGCCAGCGAGCAAGACGAGATCTGCGATCTTCCATAGCCTTCAACGCCTCTGTTCATCTCCAACCATTAACAAGGTTAAATCATAAAAAACCATAAGCACACCATAACAACAGAATAAAAACCCTAAACCCCCAAACATTGTCTTGGCAAATCTTTATAGCTTTATAACTATATTCTCTGATAACTAAACATTGGGACTCCAAGAGGTGGTAGGCGCGGTGGCGGTTTCAGGAGTGGTTGTGACTGACGGTTTTAGGGGTAGAGGTGGATTTGGTCGTGGCGGTGAAGGACGTCAACGCGAGGATCGGCGGCAACCTTGGTCGTGACCCGTGACATTAGTGGTGCTCTGGTTCGAGGCGGCCGTGATTGTTCAAGCGGCGATTGACGGAGAAGCGTGAGAGTTTCTCTAACGCGGGAAGAAGGGAAGGAAAGGAGGGTCTGGCGCCGTGACCGGCAATGACTCCGGCGGCGAGCTGCATCGCTGGCGCGACCTTGGCTCATGGCTCGCGGTGATTGGCCTCACCAGGGGTGGCGTCGGCGTGGCGCGGAGAGGCGAGAGTTTCTCTCTCGCGCACGAAGAAGCGGAGAAGAAAAGGAGAGGAGGAGTTGGGGCGCGGCAACCAGCGGTGTCTATGGCGGCGATCGGCGCACTGGTGGTGTCCCGGTTTTGCGATTGGCGTCGGCCGGTTTGGCGGAGGCGGTGGCGCATGTGCGCGAACGGGCGGAGGTCCACTTTTAGCTGCCTCGTTTGGGAGAGAGGCTCTAGGTCTCTAGGCTTTCTGAATGTTGGAATGAGGAGAAGAGTGGCAGAACCCCTAATGCTTCTGCTTGGAAAAAACCCTTGGGCCAGATCCAAATATCTTTAAAACAAAAAAGACTCTTTTCTTTCCTACGCGCACCCCCCATTTCTCACCCTTACACCCCTACGTCCATCCCCTGCCTTGGGCTCAGGCCCGTTCTTTTCCTAAAAAAACAAAAAAAAAACGAATTTCTTCCCTACGCCCCCTTATTCCCATTTTCGCACCCCTCTCCGTCTGGGCTTTGGCCCAGTTCGTTTTTTTGTATAGGCAACCCTGTTTTTTATTTAACACCTCCGCACCCCTTTTTCATTTTCATTATTTATTTATTTATCCTTTTATTTTATTTTTATGTTTCTTTTCTTTTTTTTTCTTTTGTTTCCATTTTAAATATTTATCTACTTTTTAAATGCACTTTTATAAGAAATGATAAAAAAAATATTTTAAAGGTTTAGGCACATGTGTCATCGCTCGCATTGTCCTTGTGCTAAAACATTTTTTTCTTCTTCTCTTCAAAAAAACAATAATATTTATAGTAACTTTATTTATTATATTATAGTTTACTTGAAAACATTTACAAATAGTCATTAATCCATACCTAATTTTTTCATTTTCTAAAATACATTAATTGTGAACTTTTAATTTTTCAAATAATTAAGTATCTTGTTCGTTGGTCATGCGTCTTGATTACGGAGCTATTCCCTGTGTTTACAAACTAAACAATTGAAATTCGTAGAACAAATTTATATACAAGATCTTGACTAATAGCGCACTGTTGTGCATCCCCTAACATGTAAAATATAATATCTAACAATACAAGTAGACGCTTTACGGAAACACATTTCTTCGCACATATCGAAATTTCACAAGAGTTTTGAGAGTCACCATGAAATGTATAGACTCATTTCCGTTAAGGAATCACATTTCCATAACGAATATCTTCACGGAGACAATTGTATTGTCAAGATAAAAAAGGTAAGGTAGAAATGTCTAACTAAAGATCGTGGTTTGATGCCACCAGTACGGTCTAACAAGATGTCCATTCATAGTTGTTCAATACCTCGGCTTTCAAGTGGGAACTAATGGATTAAATCGTCCCAGAAACGACTAGTAGATTTATTCTAGACAAAACTACGGTAATTTACAAATAATTTCTACATCTTTAAATTACTTTTGTTTACCACGGTATTTTTTGTTTCTGTAACCGTTAGAAATGTACGACATTATTATTGTTTTATATTTATTCAATACATCACGTACACCTTCTTTATGATGGAAAATATATTATTGAGAAAGGAAATATAAAATCATTTGCTAAAATACAGTCAGTTTGTATGAATGGAAAAATAAGTGATACTGTTGGAAACCTTGAAAATGAAAAATGTTGGCCTGATATAAGGCACTGAGTGGAAAAATAACTTAGGAAGTTTTCTCTGTACCTTCAGTTCAAAGTATTCGTAGTAGCACACCAGGTTAATTTCAATGTTGAAATCCGGGTTCAACTCCCGGCTGCGAAATTTTCCTTTTAAAAATTGAAATTCTTTTTTTGAAATAAAATTTGACAATTAATTTACGAAACATTCAACGCCAATATGAAACCATTATTTTCATGCTTTTCGTAATGCTTGAATAAAACTATAAAATTGTGCAAATAGTCATTACAAAAAAATGATGGTGACATTATTATTATATTTTCGGATAATAAAAAATACTAATGCATTTGCGCAACTATTTTCTCTTTTCCTTTAACTTTATAGGACTTTTCAACCGTTTCCGTCTTAAAAAATTCATGAACTTTTATTTGAATCAAAATGAAAAGTTTCTTTAACAATTTATAATAGCATTATTTGTTATATTATTGTTTACTTGCAAACATTTACAAATAGTCATTAATCCCTACCTAATTTTTTCATTTTCTAAAATACATTAATTGTGAACTTTTAATTTTTCAAATAACTGAGTGTCTTGTTCATTTGGTTATGCGTCTTGATTACAGAGCTATTCCCTATGATTACAGACTAGAGAATCGAAATTTATGGAACAAATTGATATACAAGATATTGACTAACATCGCACTGTTGTGCATCCCCTAACATGCAAAATATAATATCTGACAACACAAGTAGACGCTTCACGAAAACACATTTCTTCGCACACATCGCAATTTCCCAAGACTTTCGCAAGTCACCGTGACATATGTAGACTCATTTTCGTTGAGGAATCGCATGTCGATAACGAATATCTCCACGGAGAAAATTGTATTGTCAAGATAAAAAAGGTATGGTAGAAATGTCCAACTAAAGATCGTGGTTTGATGCCACCAGTACGGTCTAACAAGATGTCCATTCATCGTTGTTCAAAACCTTGGTTTTCAAGTGGGAACTAACGGATTAAATCGTCCCAGAAACGACTAGTAGATTTATTCTAGACAAAACTACGGTAATTTACAAATATCTTCTACATCTTTCAACTACTTCTGTTTAACAGGGTATTTTTTGTTTCTGTAACCTTTAGAAATGTACGACGTTATTATTGTTTTATATTTATTCAATTCATCACATAGATCTTCTTTATGATGGCAAATATATTATTGAGAAAGGAAATATAAAATCATTTGCCAAAATACAGTCAGTTTGTACGAATGGAAAAATAAATGATACTATTGGAAACCTTGAAAATGAAAAATGTGGGCCTATATAAGGCACTCAGTGGGAAATTAATTTAAGTAATTTTCTCTGTAGTCTGTCTTCAAAGTATCCGTAGTAGCACACCAGGTTAATTTCAATGATGAAATCCGGGTTCACTCCCGGCTGCGGAATTTTCCTTTTAAAAATTGACATTATTTTTTTGAAATAAAATTTGACAATTAATTTACGAAACATTCAACGCCAATATGAAACCATTATTTTCATGCTTTTCGTAATGCTTGAATAAAACTATAAAATTGTGCAAATAGTCATTACAAAAAAATGATGGTGACATTATTATTATATTTTCGGATAATAAAAAATACTAATGCATTTGCGCAACTATTTTGTCTTTTCCTTTAACTTTATAGGTCTTTTCAACAGTTTCTGTCTTAAAAAATTCATGAACTTTTATTTGAATGAAAATGAAAAGTTTCTTTAACAATTTATAATAGCATTATTTTTTATATTATTGTTTACTTGCAAACATTTACAAATAGTCATTAATCCCTACCTAATTTTTTCATTTTCTAAAATACATTAATTGTGAACTTTTAATTTTTCAAATAACGGAGTGTCTTCTTCATTGGTGATGGGTCTTGATTACAGAGCTATTCCCTGTGATTACAAACAAGAGAATCGAAATTTATGGAACAAATTGATATACAAGATATTGACCAACATCGCACTGTTGTGCATCCCCTAACATGCAAAATATAATTTCTGAAAACACAAGTAGACGCTTCACGAAAACACATTTCTTCGCACACATCGCAATTTCCCAAGACTTTCGCAAGTCACCGTGACATATGTAGACTCATTTTCGTTGAGGAATCGCATGTCGATAACGAATATCTCCACGGAGAAAATTGTATTGTCAAGATAAAAAAGGTATGGTAGAAATTTCCAACTAAAGATCGTGGTTTGATGCCACCAGTACGGTCTAACAAGATGTCCATTCATCGTTGTTCAAAACCTTGGTTTTCAAGTGGGAACTAACGGATTAAATCGTCCCAGAAACGACTAGTAGATTTATTCTAGACAAAACTACGGTAATTTACAAATATCTTCTACATCTTTCAACTACTTCTGTTTAACAGGGTATTTTTTGTTTATGTAACCTTTAGAAATGTACGACGTTATTATTGTTTTATATTTATTCAATTCATCACATAGATCTTCTTTATGATGGCAAATATATTATTGAGAAAGGAAATATAAAATCAATTGCCAAAATACAGTCAGTTTGTACGAATGGAAAAATAAATGATACTATTGGAAACCTTGAAAATGAAAAATGTTGGCCTATATAAGGCACTCAGTGGGAAATTAATTTAAGTAATTTTCTCTGTAGTCTGTCTTCAAAGTATCCGTAGTAGCACACCAGGTTAATTTCAATGATGAAATTCGGGTTCAACTCCCGGCTGCGGAATTTTCCTTTTAAAAATTGAAATTCTTTTTTTGAAATAAAATTTGACAATTAATTTACGAAACATTCAACGCCAATATGAAACCATTATTTTCATGCTTTTCGTAATGCTTGAATAAAACTATAAAATTGTGCAAATAGTCATTACAAAAAAATGATGGTGACATTATTATTATATTTTCGGATAATAAAAAATACTAATGCATTTGCGCAACTATTTTTTCTTTTCCTTTAACTTTATAGGACTTTTCAACAGTTTCTGTCTTAAAAAATTCATGAACTTTTATTTGAATGAAAATGAAAAGTTTCTTTAACAATTTATAATAGCATTATTTATTATATTATTGTTTACTTGCAAACATTTACAAATAGTCATTAATCCCTACCTAATTTTTTCATTTTCAAAAATACATTAATTGTGAACTTTTAATTTTTCAAATAACTGAGTGTCTTGTTCATTGGTGATGCGTCTTGATTACAGAGCTATTCCCTGTGATTACAAACAAGAGAATCGAAATTTATGGAACAAATTGATATACAAGATATTGACTAACATCGCACTGTTGTGCATCCCCTAACATGCAAAATATAATATCTGACAACACAAGTAGACGCTTCACGAAAACACATTTCTTCGCACACATCGCAATTTCCCAAGACTTTCGCAAGTCACCGTGACATATGTAGACTCATTTTCGTTGAGGAATCGCATGTCGATAACGAATATCTCCACGGAGAAAATTGTATTGTCAAGATAAAAAAGGTATGGTAGAAATGTCCAACTAAAGATCGTGGTTTGATGCCACGAGTACGATCTAACAAGATGTCCATTCATCGTTGTTCAAAACCTCGGTTTTCAAGTGGGAACTAATGGATTAAATCGTCCCAGAAACGACTAGTAGATTTATTCTAGACAAAACTACGGTAATTTACAAATATCTTCTACATCTTTCAACTACTTCTGTTTAACAGGGTATTTTTTGTTTCTGTAACCTTTAGAAATGTACGACATTATTATTGTTTTATATTTATTCAATTCATCACATAGATCTTCTTTATGATGGCAAATATATTATTGAGGAAGGAAATATAAATCATTTGCCAAAATACAGTCAGTTTGTACGAATGAAAAATAAATGATACTATTGGAAACCTTGAAAATGAAAAATGTTGGCCTATATAAGGCACTCAGTGGGAAATTAATTTAAGTAATTTTCTCTGTAGTCTGATTTCAAAGTATCCGTAGTAGCACACCAGGTTAATTTCAATGATGAAATCCGGGTTCAACTCCCGGCTACGGAATTTTCCTATATGAAACCATTATTTTCATGTTTTTCGTAATGCTTGAATAAAACTATAAAATTGTGCAAATAGTCATTACAAAAAAATGATGGTGACATTATTATTATATTTTCGAATAATAAAAAATACTAATGCATTTGCGCAACTATTTTCTCTTTTCCTTTAACTTTATAGGACTTTTCAACAGTTTCCGTCTTAAAAAATTCATGAACTTTTATTTGAATCAAAATGAAAAGTTTCTTTAACAATTTATAATAGCATTATTTATTATATTATTGTTTACTTGCAAACATTTACAAATAGTCATTAATCCCTACCTAATTTTTTCATTTTCTAAAATACATTAATTGTGAACTTTTAATTTTTCAAATAACCGAGTGTCTTGTTCATTGGTGATGAGTCTTGATTACAGAGCTATACCCTGTGTTTACAAACTAGAGAATCGAAATTTATGGAACAAATTGATATACAAGATATTGACTAACATCGCACTGTTATGCATCCCCTAACATGTAAAATATAATATCTGACAACACAAGTAGACGCTTCACGAAAACACATTTCTTCGCACACATCGCAATTTCCCAAGACTTTCGCAAGTCACCGTGACATATGTAGACTCATTTTCGTTGAGGAATCGCATGTCGATAACAAATATCTCCACGGAGAAAATTGTATTGTCAAGATAAAAAAGGTATGGTAGAAATGTCCAACTAAAGATCGTGGTTTGATGCCACCAGTACAGTCTAACAAGATGTCCATTCATCGTTGTTCAAAACTACGGTAATTTACAAATATCTTCTACATCTTTCAACTACTTCTGTTTAACAGGGTATTTTTTGTTTCTGTAACCTTTAGAAATGTACGACGTTATTATTGTTTTATATTTATTCAATTCATCACATAGATCTTCTTTATGATGGCAAATATATTATTCAGGAAGGAAATATAAATCATTTGCCAAAATACAGTCAATTTGTACGAATGAAAAATAAATGATACTATTGGAAACCTTGAAAATGAAAAATGTTGGCCTATATAAGGCACTCAGTGGGAAATTAATTTAAGTAATTTTGTCTGTAGTCTGATTTCAAAGTATCCGTAGTAGCACACCAGGTTAATTTCAATGATGAAATCCGGGTTCAACTCCCGGCTACGGAATTTTCCTATATGAAACCATTATTTTCATGTTTTTCGTAATGCTTGAATAAAACTATAAAATTGTGCAAATAGTCATTACAAAAAAATGATGGTGACATTATTATTATATTTTCGGATAATAAAAAATACTAATGCATTTGCGCAACTATTTTCTCTTTTCCTTTAACTTTATAGGACTTTTCAACAGTTTCCGTCTTAAAAAATTCATGAACTTTTATTTGAATCAAAATGAAAAGTTTCTTTAACAATTTATAATAGCATTATTTATTATATTATTGTTTACTTGCAAACATTTACAAATAGTCATTAATCCCTACCTAATTTTTTCATTTTCTAAAATACATTAATTGTGAAATTTTAATTTTTCAAATAACCGAGTGTCTTGTTCATTGGTGATGCGTCTTGATTACAGAGCTATTCCCTGTGTTTACAAACTAGAGAATCGAAATTTATGGAACAAATTGATATACAAGATATTGACTAACATCGCACTGTTATGCATCCCCTAACATGTAAAATATAATATCTGACAACACAAGTAGACGCTTCACGAAAACACATTTCTTCGCACACATCGCAATTTCCCAAGACTTTCGCAAGTCACCGTGACATATGTAGACTCATTTTCGTTGAGGAATCGCATGTCGATAACGAATATCTCCACGGAGAAAATTGTATTGTCAAGATAAAAAAGGTATGGTAGAAATGTCCAACTAAAGATCGTGGTTTGATGCCACCAGTACAGTCTAACAAGATGTCCATTCATCGTTGTTCAAAACTACGGTAATTTACAAATATCTTCTACATCTTTCAACTACTTCTGTTTAACAGGGTATTTTTTGTTTCTGTAACCTTTAGAAATGTACGACGTTATTATTGTTTTATATTTATTCAATTCATCACATAGATCTTCTTTATGATGGCAAATATATTATTAAGGAAGGAAATATAAATCATTTGCCAAAATACAGTCAGTTTGTACGAATGAAAAATAAATGATACTATTGGAAACCTTGAAAATGAAAAATGTTGTCCTATATAAGGCACTCATTGGGAAATTAATTTAAGTAATTTTCTCTGTAGTCTGATTTCAAAGTATCCGTAGTAGCACACCAGGTTAATTTCAATGATGAAATCCGGGTTCAACTCCCGGCTACGGAATTTTCCTATATGAAACCATTATTTTCATGTCTTTCGTAATGCTTGAATAAAACTATAAAATTGTGCAAATAGTCATTACAAAAAAATGATGGTGACATTATTATTATATTTTCGGATAATAAAAAATACTAATGCATTTACGCAACTATTTTCTCTTTTCCTTTAACTTTATAGGACTTTTCAACAGTTTCCGTCTTAAAAAATTCATGAACTTTTATTTGAATCAAAATGAAAAGTTTCTTTAACAATTTATAATAGCATTATTTATTATATTATTGTTTACTTGCAAACATTTACAAATAGTCATTAATCCCTACCTAATTTTTTCATTTTCTAAAATACATTAATTGTGAAATTTTAATTTTTGAAATAACTTAGTGTCTTGTTCATTGGTGATGCGTCTTGATTACAGAGCTATTCCCTGTGTTTACAAACTAGAGAATCGAAATTTATGGAACAAATTGATATACAAGATATTGACTAACATCGCACTGTTATGCATCCCCTAACATGTAAAATATAATATCTGGCAACACAAGTAGACGCTTCACGAAAACACATTTCTTCGCACACATCGCAATTTCCCAAGACTTTCGCAAGTCACCGTGACATATGTAGACTCATTTTCGTTGAGGAATCGCATGTCGATAACGAATATCTCCACGGAGAAAATTGTATTGTCAAGATAAAAAAGGTATGGTAGAAATGTCCAACTAAAGATCGTGGTTTGATGCCACCAGTACGGTCTAACAAGATGTCCATTCATCGTTGTTCAAAACCTTGATTTTCAAGTGGGAACTAACGGATTAAATCGTCCCAGAAACGACTAGTAGATTTATTCTAGACAAAACTACGGTAATTTACAAATATCTTCTACATCTTTCAACTACTTCTGTTTAACAGGGTATTTTTTGTTTCTGTAACCTTTAGAAATGTACGACGTTATTATTGTTTTATATTTATTCAATTCATCACATAGATCTTCTCACTAGTAGAAAAATGACATTTTATAACAAACCTATTATAACGGACAAAAATTATCCATCATAATAGGGAGATATTATAACGTAGTTTTTTAAATCAGTTATAATATGAGACGCGGTGGCAAATTTGTAAATAAGTTTAAGACATATTATAACGTAGTTCTGAAAATCAATTATAATATGAAAAGCGGTGGCAAACTTGTAAATAAGTTGAAAACCTATTATTGATGTATTATAACGGACTTTTAGAAATCAGTTATAATATCTCAGATCCCTCTCACTCTCGTTCCTCTTTTCACGCTCCCTCTCACTCTCATTCCTCTTTTCACGTTCCCTCTCACTCTCATTCCTCTCTTCCTCTTCGTCTCATTTCTCTCTTTACGTTTTCTCTCAGTCTCATTGCGTTCGTCTCATTCCTCTCTTCACGTTCCCTCTCACTCTCATTCCTCTCACGCTCCGCTGCCTCTTTCCACTCACGCAGCTCCGCTGCCTCTTTCCGCTCACGTAGCTCCGCTGCCTCTTCGTCGAATTCTCTGAAGTCTAACCAAGTAGGTTTTATGTTTTTCCCTAATTTGTTATGTTTTTCTTCTATTAATTTCACTAATTTCTTAGATTGGTGGGGATTGTGTTTCGTTTGGTGGAGAAATTAGCGGCGTTAACACGAGAGAGAGGTGGAGAAGGGAGCCTTATCCACAGCGGGGATTGGAGAATTTTGAAGGTAATTATAGTTCACATTCCTCTCTGTAACACTTTTCCCCTCTTTTTATCCTGTTAATTTAGTTTTCATTGATTCTTGAATAACAAAAAATCGTGTTTTAAGTCTCGTGTGTATTGGGCATAGTAATGTTGAACTGTATTCTTCCATTATCTCTGCTACTCTTTCTCTCAACTGCCCATGCTTAAATCAATTTGCTCACTCCATATTGATTTGTATTAAATTTTATACACTCTCCATTTACTGTTATAATAATTTGTACGTATTTTTATTTGATGAGCTTTGTCTTCACGATTTTCTTAAACCTTAGAACAATTTGACATAATAATTTGTTCAAGAAAGGTTGTCTCTGGAGAAGGATGTGAGGAGTTTGTATCAAGAAAAATCGAAGAAAATATAATTATTGAAAAAAACCAAGATACAAAAAAAAATTAATAAAAGAAAAGTTTGAGAAATAAATAAAGAGATTTCTACTTTTATGAAGAAATGAAAGGAAGTGGGAAATATTACTTTGAAATAAAAATAAAAAAGGTTTTCTACTGTTGTTGGAGTATAAGTTCTTTCTTTCTTTTCCTACTTAGCTATTTATTCTTCATAGTTGAGGCGACATTAAAGTTGAGACGAAGCTATGTACGTTTAATGTAGGAAACACAGCAAAGCAACTCAATGTGTAGCTTTCACAAATCTGAACTTACAACCACTGCATTGGCATATGCTTGGATATATTAAGTTGTTGTCTCTCCACCTTTACTTTCATCCCCTTTCCTACAACACTCTCCAATTAACACCAATGGTGCCTATAATATACACAAAAGTAATGGAACAAATTGCACAGAGCTTTCCTTTGAATTTGTTCCTTTGAAGAAGAATGGGAAAACAGAGGAGTCTATATATATATAGGTTGTGTGATGATACTTTGAAGTAAAGTCTGTTGGGAGTGTTATTGCAGGGCACACTGAGTAGAAGTAGTAGTCTTCAAGTATATTTTTCTTGCTGCCTTTACATCAAAGCATAATACTAAGTCATATGCCTTTGATTATTAATATATAAATGTGGCATAAGATTGTGTATGGAAGAGTTCCTTTTACAGGAGCAGGAGAACCTTCACATGTAGAATGATTTTTTATACGCCAAGAATACTTTTATTTTCATGAAGATAGCTAAAGTGATTGCATATTATTTAGTTATAACTAATATTTATTATATGAAAAGTCGGCTTCAAGTATGGTAGTCTTGGATTTTGCTTTCTTTCCCTTGCTTTGTTGTCTCACCAGCTTTTGTCAATTTTGTTACTTCTTTCTCTGTTGGAAACAAGGAATTATCCAACTTTCTATTTCTTTTTACTGTTTATGTTGTCACCAATTTATAAATGATTCATTGTATATAATTACCCCATAGCTTTATTAATTTTTCATGATTAATTGTATATAATGTGGTTAAAGGCTTTATCAGTTGTCATTTTCTGGATCAAGATTTAGTTATATCTTCCTCAGTAGTTTGCTTAATCTTTATCCCAACATCATTAAAAAATTGCTAAATTTCTTTATTTTGAGTATGATAGGCCTTCCAAATTAACAAGTATTATGTTCAAACCTGAGATATAGATAAAATCAGAATTTCTATTTGTGCTTCAATATATTCAACTTTATTCACAAATCCAGGTCACCTAGTAAAGGATTGAACCTTTCACATCTTCTCTCACAAATCCAGGTCTTACTATTTGAGATGCTGCCATTGTTGATGCTGCCATTACGAGACTTGAAGAAACGTGTACCTTGTTGATGCTGCCATTGTTGTTGCAAGAAATCTGTGACCTTTTTGAAATTTAACACCAGTTTTTAATAGGTGAGTTCAATGCTCTTTTGTCAACGTTTTTCTACAACTTCTACAACTTCACTGCTCATATAATATAGGACACATTTCTGGTCTTTCACTTTCAGATTGGGAACGAAACTCACCATTATTTACTTGATAATATTATTTGCAAAAGAGAGAAAGTAAGAGGGTTGATGCTTGTCTATTAATCTGTGCTGATCTAGTCAATAATCTGGACTTTAGGTTGTTTGTCTACTTTTCTTACTTCACTATGTTTGTTTGTTTCTTTTGTTGTTTGAGATCCTAGATGGAGTGCTAATGTTAACTAAATGGCTTCAACAACTCAAAAGGGGGATTAATTTGGTTGTGAAGCCAAGATTATTTGAAAAATCTTCCTCTTTTGAAAGTGTTTTATATATACATACTGGATTGGAGGTGATATTAAGGGCTGCCTATAGTACAATTTCACCTTCTTAAATCACAAATTTATAATTCTTGAAGGAGTTGTTTAATTCATACAAGTTTACAAGTGTCTAAAGCCATTGATCTATATTCAAATTCTGCTCTGGAACATGATATCTTCTGCTGGATCTTCTGTCAATGAAGTAACTAAGAATGCAATAAATAACTAATTGGGTATGTGAGAGACCAATACTGTGAAGTTACTTTCGAGGGCAAGCTACTTTGTGTGGAGAAGGGAATGAATTAGAAATGCTAAGTAAATTTTCCTGTTGCTGGTTTAGTATAAAAAACGAAAGATGATTTTTAAGTTCTATTAGATGTGTAAATAATAGAAGGGAAACGTCGCTGTAATAGACTATGTTCTATTAGATGATTTTTAAGTTCTAACCGGTGAAGAAAAAAAAAATAGTTGTGAAACTCACACTGATGGAAGCTCATTCAAGGTTGTGGGGTGTTCCATCTATTTCTAGGAAGAAGATGCAAATAATCACACCTAATGTAAGAGACGTTCACCTTCTTTGTTTTGTGTTTTGTGATTGTTATTTTTATGACCAATTGGTTCTGTTGTTGGTTTTGTGAAATTTGGTTTAGCAAAATATACAGAGCTACATGGTGCAAAGGCTAGCTAGAGTATAATCTGATATTTTGTGTCTTTGATTTGAATGAGTCTTCATTATTTGTATTTAATTTGCAGTGTCGACGTCAATTGGGCAGCTATGAGTGTGGGTATTATGTAATGAAACACATGCATACCATTATTTGTACAAACATTATTGAATCATGGAATAAGGTATTAAAATACTAACTAAATACTTATCCAACTATTCATTACAATATTGTTTTAACTCTATTATTTTATTTGTAGATCTTTAATGATTCATCTCCCATGGAAGCTGCAGACATGGAAGAAATTAGAAGGAACTGGGCTTCTTTTATTTTAAGTGTTAGTAGAAACTTGGCTACACTTAAATAGTGTATGTACATTAATGTAATATTTTGGATTTAATATATAGTTTCATGTATAAATGATGTATTAAATATTAGACTATTTAATATTTGAAATGAATTCTATTTTGTTAGTTTCAATAAATTTGTTTATTTAAAGCTATATTTATTATAAATGGATTGGATGAGATGATAATACAGGAATATTATTATAATTTCATTGGATGTCAAATTTAATAATCAATTTTTTTTTTAAAAACATTTATTATAACGTACTAAGCAATGTATGATATGGTATGTTGATCACATATTATAACGTACAATAATATATACGTAATAATATATAACATATTATAACGTACAAAATTTTCTACGTTATAATATCTTCCACCTATTATAACGGACAAATGCAGAATTTGTTATAATAAACTGCACATATTATAACGTACATCAGAAACTACGTTATAATATGTTGAACATATTATAACGTAAATTTTTGCTACGTTATAAAATGTGCAGACTTACTATATCGCCCAGAACTATATCCCCAGTAACTACGATATAAAATGTCATTTTTGTACGTTATAAAAAGTCATTTTTCCACTAGTGTCTTTATGATGGCAAGTATATTATTGAGAAAGGAAATATAAAATCATTTGCCAAAATACAGTCAGTTTGTACGAATGGAAAAATAAATGATACTATTGGAAACCTTGAAAATCAAAAATGTTGGCCTATATAAGGCACTCAGTGGGAAATTAATTTAAGTAATTTTCTCTGTAGTCTGTCTTCAAAGTATCCGTAGTAGCACACCAGGTTAATTTCAATGATGAAATCCGGGTTCAACTCCCGGCTGCGGAATTTTCCTTTTAAAAATTGAAATTCTTTTTTTGAAATAAAATTTGACAATTAATTTACGAAACATTCAACGCCAATATGAAACCATTATTTTCATGCTTTTCGTAATGCTTGAATAAAACTATAAAATTGTGCAAATAGTCATTACAAAAAAATGATGGTGACATTATTATTATATTTTCGGATAATAAAAAATACTAATGCATTTGCGCAACTATTTTCTCTTTTCCTTTAACTTTATAGGACTTGTCAACCGTTTCCGTCTTAAAAAATTCATGAACTTTTATTTGAAACAAAATGAAAAGTTTCTTTAACAATTTATAATAGCATTATTTGTTATATTATTGTTTACCTGCAAACATTTACAAATAGTCATTAATCCCTACCTAATTTTTTCATTTTCTAAAATACATTAATTGTGAACTTTTAATTTTTCAAATAACTGAGTGTCTTGTTCATTTGGTTATGCGTCTTGATTACAGAGCTATTCCCTGTGATTACAAACTAGAGAATCGAAATTTATGGAACAAATTGATATACAAGATATTGACTAACATCGCACTGTTGTGCATCCCCTAACATGCAAAATATAATATCTGACAACACAAGTAGACGCTTCACGAAAACACATTTCTTCGCACACATCGAAATTTCTCATTCATCGTTGTTCAAAACCTTGGTTTTCAAGTAGGAACTAACGGATTAAATCGTCCCAGAAACGACTAGTAGATTTATTCTAGACAAAACTACGGTAATTTACAAATATCTTCTACATCTTTCAACTACTTCTGTTTAATAGGGTATTTTTTGTTTCTGTAACCTTTAGAAATGTACGACGTTATTATTGTTTTATATTTATTCAATTCATCACATATATCTTCTTTATGATGGCAAATATATTATTGAGGAAGGAAATATAAATCATTTGCCAAAATACAATCAGTTTGTACGAATGAAAAATAAATGATACTATTGGAAACCTTGAAAATGAAAAATGTTGGCCTATATAAGGCACTCAGTGGGAAATTAATTTAAGTAATTTTCTCTGTAGTCTGATTTCAAAGTATCCGTAGTAGCACACCAGGTTAATTTCAATGATGAAATCCGGGTTCAACTCCCGGCTACGGAATTTTCCTACATGAAACCATTATTTTCATGTTTTTCGTAATGCTTGAATAAAACTATAAAATTGTGCAAATAGTCATTACAAAAAAATGATGGTGACATTATTATTATATTTTCGGATAATAAAAAATACTAATGCATTTGCGCAACTATTTTCTCTTTTCCTTTAACTTTATAGGACTTTTCAACAGTTTCCGTCTTAAAAAATTCATGAACTTTTATTTGAATCAAAATGAAAAGTTTCTTTAACAATTTATAATAGCATTATTTATTATATTATTGTTTACTTGCAAACATTTACAAATAGTCATTAATCCCTACCTAATTTTTTCATTTTCTAAAATACATTAATTGTGAACTTTTAATTTTTCAAATAACCGAGTGTCTTGTTCATTGGTGATGCGTCTTGATTACAGAGCTATTCCCTGTGTTTACAAACTAGAGAATCGAAATTTATGGAACAAATTGATATACAAGATATTGACTAACATCGCACTGTTATGCATCCCCTAACATGTAAAATATAATATCTGACAACACAAGTAGACGCTTCACGAAAACACATTTCTTCGCACACATCGCAATTTCCCAAGACTTTCGCAAGTCACCGTGACATATGTAGACTCATTTTCGTTGAGGAATCGCATGTCGATAACGAATATCTCCACGGAGAAAATTGTATTGTCAAGATAAAAAAGGTATGGTAGAAATGTCCAACTAAAGATCGTGGTTTGATGCCACCAGTACGGTCTAACAAGATGTCCATTCATCGTTGTTCAAAACCTTGGTTTTCAAGTGGGAACTAACGGATTAAATCGTCCCAGAAACGACTAGTAGATTTATTCTAGACAAAACTACGGTAATTTACAAATATCTTCTACATCTTTCAACTACTTCTGTTTAACAGGGTATTTTTTGTTTCTGTAACCTTTAGAAATGTACGACGTTATTATTGTTTTATATTTATTCAATTCATCACATAGATCTTCTTTATGATGGCAAATATATTATTGAGAAAGGAAATATAAAATCATTTGCCAAAATACAGTCAGTTTGTACGAATGGAAAAATAAATGATAATATTGGAAACCTTGAAAATGAAAAATGTTGGCCTATGTAATGCACTCAGTGGGAAATTAATTTAAGTAATTTTCTCTGTAGTCTGTCTTCAAAGTATCCGTAGTAGCACACCAGGTTAATTTCAATGATGAAATTCGGGTTCAACTCCCGGCTGCGGAATTTTCCTTTTAAAAATTGAAAGTCTTTTTTTGAAATAAAATTTGACAATTAATTTACGAAACATTCAACGCCAATATGAAACCATTATTTTCACGCTTTTCGTAATGCTTGAATAAAACTATAAAATTGTGCAAATAGTCATTACAAAAAAATGATGGTGACATTATTATTATATTTTCGGATAATAAAAAATACTAATGCATTTGCGCAACTATTTTTTCTTTTCCTTTAACTTTATAGGACTTTTCAACAGTTTCTGTCTTAAAAAATTCATGAACTTTTATTTGAATGAAAATGAAAAGTTTCTTTAACAATTTATAATAGCATTATTTATTATATTATTGTTTACTTGCAAACATTTACAAATAGTCATTAATCCCTACCTAATTTTTTCATTTTCTAAAATACATTAATTGTGAACTTTTAATTTTTGAAATAACTGAGTGTCTTGTTCATTGGTGATGCGTCTTGATTACAGAGCTATTCCCTGTGATTACAAACGAGAGAATCGAAATTTATGGAACAAATTGATATACAAGATATTGACTAACATCGCACTGTTGTGCATCCCCTAACATGCAAAATATAATTTCTGACAACACAAGTAGACGCTTCACGAAAACACATTTCTTCGCACACATCGCAATTTCCCAAGACTTTCGCAAGTCACCGTGACATATGTAGACTAATTTTCGTTGAGGAATCGCATGTCGATAACGAATATCTCCACGGAGAAAATTGTATTGTCAAGATAAAAAAGGTATGGTAGAAATGTCCAACTAAAGATCGTGGTTTGATGCCACCAGTACGGTCTAACAAGATGTCCATTCATCGTTGTTCAAAACCTCGATTTTCAAGTGGGAACTAATGGATTAAATCGTCCCAGAAACGACTAGTAGATTTATTCTAGACAAAACTACGGTAATTTACAAATATCTTCTACATCTTTCAACTACTTCTGTTCAACAGGGTATTTTTTGTTTCTGTAACATTTAGAAATGTACGACGTTATTATTGTTTTATATTTATTCAATTCATCACATAGATCTTCTTTATGATGGCAAATATATTATTGAGAAAGGAAATTTAAAATCATTTGCCAAAATACAGTCAGTTTGTACGAATGGAAAAATAAATGATACTATGACTACAAAAAAAATCTTGTTTAGAGGGGGTTATTTTGGAGAGGGTTTAAAAAACCCCCTCAAATTAACACAACTTAAGATGTTTAATTTAAATTATTTAACTGACAATGTTTGTGGGAGTTTTAATTCCTTTTAAGAGAGGTTTATAACCTCCTCAAATAATAATATATTTTTTTTCTTCATTTACTAATTCTTTTACATTTTTCCCTCTAAAAATTTTACTTTAAGTTTTCTTTTACCAATCCTAAAATTTTATTCCCTCATATCTTAAACCCATCTACCTAAACCCAATATTTTCGTCTAATTTCTGATTCAATTTCTCCCTTCCACTGAACCCTAAAATTAGTTCCCCCCTTAATTCCATCCGCAAAATCATTCCATCTGATTTCTCCCTCGCAGGTACGCAATCTTCCTTTCTTCCTTCTTCTATTTCCTGTTGTCATTCATTTCTTTCATTTCTCCTTTGGATTGCCCGTGTTTCCTTTTCCTTTCAGATTCGTAGTCGGTGGACGAAGCTGCAACGGGGGTTCTGCGGACCGGCAGACAGCGGAGCTCATAACGTCACGGAGGTACATCGTTCTACAACTCTTTGTGCTTTTATTTGGTGCAGCGTTTTATTGAGTTCATTCTGCGTCACTTTAGTGGGTTATCTTCTTCCCAGTTTCAATCATGTTTTTCATCAACGAGTAACTTGAGTTCGACATTTGGTTTTCTTTCAGTTTTTGTAGGGTCAAATGAATATTAACTGGAAAGTGTCTAATTCATCAAGTTTATGCATTTTATTGAGTGGTGTATGTGTTTTAATACTTCAAAAGTGCATCAAGATATATCCATATTTGTTGTGGTTTTAAATCGGGAAACAAAGATGGTAAGCAAAAGTAGGATTTTGGAGGTGGTAAGAATTCGGAAAAGGTATGGGGATCTTGTCTTTCTTGTTTTAATAAGCTGCATGTAAACGTTTGAAAACAATTGGTGTTCGTGGTTTGATTCTTTGGAACCGTTTCGATATGTTGGTTGTTCCAAAAATTATAGATATATGTGTTATTGGTATCAGGAGCTATCTTGGTTTGAATTGGTTGTTCGAAATGTGATAATGTATAATTTCTATTAATTTGTAATTTTTTTTGCTAAATGAAAATCTTAAATGAGTATTATCTCTGTTAAGTAGAAAAGTGAATATGATAGTTGGTGGGTGGAAATGGGTATATCATGTGTTTTAATTTCTAATTGTAAATTAAGAACTTGATATTCATATTGGATATAATTATGAGCTGGAATAATAGGTGTATGTTTGGGGATGTTTAAAGGGTTAAATTGGGTTGTATGAATTCTTTTTGAATTAATGCATATTGAAGTTGAATGGTCTTGTTATAATCTGGAAATTTGTGTACCTTTGGATGAAGGTTGTGGTTGTTTCAGGTTTCATTGAAATATGAAAAGAGTTGGGTATTAGTAGGTTGTCTTAGGTGTTAATAAAATGATGGGTAATTTTATGGTTTGGATTATTTATTTAATCTGCTGTAGAACAATGATTATGGGGAGGTAAATCTCTTTGAAATGCCATTTGTGATTGTTAAAGAAATTGTGAAATGGTATTCTTATCAATTTGGTTGAATTGAAATGACTTGGTTGAATGAGTGAATGAATTGTTATACCCTGATGAACATTCGGTTTAATGAGTTTGTGTGTGAATAATGTGAAAGACTACATGATACGTTGTGTATAATTGTGTGGATAAATTTTATTAACCTTATCATCTTGTGATTCTTGGTTAAACTATTGTTTGGGTACGTTTATGATATAATGTGATTGTGATTGTCTTGTCTGTTTTTTAATATCTTGTAAATGGACAATTAAAGTAGTATGAATAGTGAGGATTCATGGGAAGAATTGTCTGATGGTCTGTATGGTCATATTGGTTACTCTATTTTACTGAACCATTCATAGGTATTACTAGATAATGCATTTGATTAAAATATTGCTACTGTCCAGAATTTTATTCTGCTGTTGCTGGTTAGATTTTGTGCAGTTGCTGTATCAGAATTCTGCACATTCTGCACTTTCTGTCATTACTGTTTGCTGTTTTTAGTAGTGATTGCTTGCTGTTTTCTGTAATGTTGCTGGCTGTTTCAGCATTATTTCCTTGCTGTTTATACCAGTAAATTTTGCTGTATTGGTTAGTAGAAACAAGTATTTCATTTTTTCTAATTCATTATTTATTTGTATTTTCCATGAATATTGTATTCTTTTTCATGTGTTAGTGTATTTTATTTTGTTTAGGAATATTTTTGAATGGATAAATCTTGGATAACTAAGCCCCGAAATACAGTTGAATACTCAATTGGTTTGCAAAAATTCTTAGATTTTGCTTTTGAGAATGGGGCCTCTGGAGACACAATTCGATGTCCATGCCCCAAATGTGGGTTTGTGAAATGGCAAGCTAGAGGCATAGTTGAGGAGCACTTGATTTTAAAACAATTTCCCATAAATTATGTTATTTGGAATCTTCATGGTGAGAGGCAAAGACAAGATATTTCTAGAAATGAAGATGAGTCACAAGAGACATTTCATTTTGAAAATCCAATGGAAACAATGATAAATGAAGCATTTGGACATTATAGGCAAGAAGGTACTAATATAGGCAGATCACAACCATTGGGTGAAGATGATGTTATTAATGAAAGGCCAAGGGAGAATCATAATGAATTTAATGAGTTTCTCAATGACGGAAATCAAATATTGTGTGACGGGAGCAAGTACACAAAATTAGAGTTTGTAATCAAATTATATCATATCAAGGTTTTGTGTGGATTAAGTGACAAGGCAATGACTATGATCCTAGATTTGCTAAGAGATGCATTTAGTGAAGCAAAGTTGCCTCTTTCTTTTTATGAGGCTAAGAAAATCATCAACAAACTTGGTCTTAACTATACCAAAATAGATGCATGTCCAAATCATTGTATGTTATATTTAAGAGATGATGAAAAGGATTTGCAAACATGCAAACATTGTGGTACATCTAGATGGAACCCAAAGAAGAAAAAAAAGCAACCTGCAAAAGTTTTACGTTACTTTCCTTTGAAACCAAGATTGCAAAGATTGTTTATGTGCTCTAAGACTGCAGAGCATATGAGATGGCATTCTTCAGAGAACAAGGATGGAGTTATAAGGCATCCAAGGGATGGTGAGGCATGGAAGACATTTAGTGTAATGCATCCTGAATTTGCTTTAGATCCTCGAAATGTTCGCTTAGGCCTTGCTAGTGATGGTTTTAATCCTTTTGGCACTATGAGTTCTACTTATAGTATTTGGCCAGTGTTTTTAATTCCATACAATCTTCCACCTTGGCTTTGTATGAAGCACACTTCATTGATCCTATCCATGATCATTCCAGGTAAGCAGATGCTTGGAAATAGTATTGATGTGTACTTACAACCCCTTGTGGATGAGTTACGTGAGCTATGGAATGATGGGGTGGAGACCTTTGATTCTTCATTGAATGAAACTTTTAGAATGCGAGCAGCTCTTATGTGGACAATTAGTGACTTTCCTGGCCTTGGTATTTTATCTGGTTGGAACACACACACAGGTTTAGCTTGCCCTACTTGTAACTTTGATGCAGAACCTTGTCGTCTTCCTCATAGTAGGAAGTGGTGTTTTATGGGACATCGTCGCTTTTTAAGTAGAAACCATAGATTTAGATTGAATCGTGTTCGCTTTGATGGAAGCATTGAAGAACGAAATCCACCACTAAAATTATCAAGATCTGACATTTTTAGGCAAGTGGAAAATATTAATGTTACATTTGGGAGAGGAATTCATTTGGATGGTAAAGGAAAAAGATGCAGACAAGAAGTTAAATAGTGGAATAAAAGAAGCATTTTTTTTGAACTTCCATATTGGGAGTCTAATTTGTTACGTCACAATTTAGACTTCATGCACATTGAAAAGAATGTATTTGACAATTTAATCTATACTTTGTTGAATGAAAAGCCTAAATCCAAAGACAATCTTAATGCAAGGAAAGATTTGAAGGAAATGGGCATAAGACAGGATCTTTGGCCAGATGATAATGGAAGATACCACCTTGCTTTGTTTTCACTAACTCGTGATACCAAAAGGTTGTTCCTCAAAACTTTGAAAAATGTTTTAGTACCTGATGGTTACTCAAGTAACATTTCTAGATGTGTTGATGATGTTCAACATAAAATATCAGGACTAAAAAGTCACGATTGCCATATTATAATGGAGCAATTACTTCCGTTGGCAATACGTAATTTGTTACCAAACCATGTCACTGCAACCTTGGTGGAGTTTTGCTCATTTTTTAAGGCCCTTTGTAGTAAAAGCTTAAATCTTGAAGACCTTGAAATGCTTCAAAATCGTATTGTGGTTACACTTTGCCACTTAGAAATGTTATTCCCACCATCATTCTTCACAGTTATGGTTCATTTAACTGTTCATTTGGTAGAGGAAGCAAAGCTTGGAGGTCCAGTTCATTATCGATATATGTATCCTATAGAGAGGTAATTGCTAACTACTTTTAGTTCAAGGTATGATATTATATGTGTCCAATTTATTTAATGTAATTATTTATCATTATTATAGGGAATTAGGTCATTTAAAGACCTTTGTACGAAACAAGGCACAACCAGAAGGTTCTATAGCTGAGGGATACTTAGCTGAAGAGTCTCTTACTTTTTGTTCTAGATACATTGAAGATATAGAGACAAGGTTCAATAGACAACAACGTGTTTGTGATAACCCAAATGATAATGAGTGTTTTGTGTCATCTATATTCCCACTAGGTGGGAAGGTGGTAGGAGGTTCCTCAATGTTTACTTTAACTCATATGCAAAAGCTACAAGCCCATCGATATGTGCTTTTAAATTGTGCGATAGTCACACCGTTTGTTGAGTAAGTACACTACATTAAGTGTGTGATTTGTAGTTAAACAAATTGAACCACATTATTCTTGTATTTTATGCATTTAATGTAATTAATTTTTGTAGTGAATTTAGAGATCTAATAAAAAGAAGATCAAGAGGAAGGCGACCTTCAACTACTGAGATAGAAACTAGAGTGTTTAAAGAGTTTGTTGATTGGTTTCAAAGGCGGGTGGGTGATCAAATAGAACACTTTCTCTTACTTACCAAGTTATCTTTTAATTATGTCTAACATTATTTCCTTGTTTAGATTATGAATCCAGAAACAATAAATTCAATGTCTACTGACTTGAAGTTTCTAGCACGAGGTCCATTGGATAATGCTAGAAGATTTACTGCTTACAACATCAATGGGTTCAAATTTCGAACATTGACTCGTGATGAGGGATTGAGAACACAAAATAGTGGTGTCTTTTTAACATCTAATACAGCTTGTGTTTCAAGTACTGTTGATAGGAACTTAAGGCAAGCAGACTTATCCTATTATGGAAAGTTGGAGGATATTATTGAGCTTAATTATTATGGTCGATTCAAAGTTGTTCTTTTCAAGTGTAAGTGGGTAGATACTACAAGAGAGAGAGGATATAAAAAGGATCAATGGAATTTTAATTGTGTTAACTTTGATAGACTTATTCATATTGGAAACCGTGAAGAACATGAACCTTATATTGAGGCATCTCAAGCACAAATGGTATATTATGTTGATGATGTGGTTAATGAAGGATGGAGTGTTGCTGTGCATTTAAAGCCAAGAGATTTGTATGAAATGGGAGAAGAGGTACAAGAAGAGTTATATGAAAACGAACCATACCAAGATCAAGAGTTGGAAAAATTTTATAGTAATGACAATGAATATGTTCAATTGGCTACAAACCATTTAGACGAGGATATCAATTAGTCAAATGTATGAGTTGAAAATATAATTAATAGTCATTTATTATTTTCAATTATTTTCAATGCATGTATAATTCACTCATGCTTGATTTCTTAAAGGTAAATGATATGTACCACATGTTTGATTTCTCAGTTTCAGGTTAAGAAGGAGAAGTTACCTTTCTGAATTGTGACTCTTTATTAGCTTGTTCTCTCATTTGGAAAGGTAATAAGATCCGAACTCATTTATATGTGTGATGTATTTGGCTGGATGGCATAGATTATTAGGCGTAGGGTAGATATAATTTATTAGGCATTCCAGAGAGCTTTCTGAAATTTATGACTAGGACACCACTGAAACAAATATGATTCATTTTTATGTGTGTATACGTAGGTAGCCATTTCCATCCGTTGTGATGTTCTTTCCTTCTTTTTCTCTGTTTTTCTTAATGTACAGGGAACATATAGCACCCAGATCTTCTCATTGGCTGTCCTTTTGTCTAGCATGTTTATTTATAACCAGGTTGGGTTATCTTATAAAATCTTATATTTACGTATAATTGAGTGTGCTTTTACTTCTGCATACTTTTTGATTTTGATAATTTAGTGACCAGTTTGTTGATCCACTCGTGAAGATACAAATTCATTCCCTATTTTCTCTTTTGTAGATGGGTGGTATCGATGAGGCTGCTCTTGATGGACTTTCTCTTGTCACTCAGATGACAAAGCACATTCGTGTTAGAGCATCTGGAGGGAGGAGTTCGGTGTCTGAACTGGGTCAATTTTCCCCTATTTTTGTCTGGCTTCTTAGAGTGAGTTGCTTACAAACCTTTTGTCATTGTTTCACCTCATATTTTGGGAAACTTGAAATTCTTAATTTCTGACCGTGTGTCCTTATGTCATTTTAGCCTACTTCTGTTATCTAGTTTCAGTCTTTACCTTATTTCTCTTTCCTCTTGCTCGCAGGACTTTTATTTGGACCTAGTAGAAGATAACAGAAAAATAACACCCCCTGACTATCTGGAAATTGCTTTGAGGCCTGTCCAAGGGAGTGGAAGAGATATAACTGCCAAGAATGAGGCATCTTTCTACTTCCTTTTTTTTTATTAATTTTCTTCAGGAATTATTAATGACTTACAAGGCTTACCTGTCTGAACATGATCCTTAAATAAATTGGAAATACTTGGCTTGGTATGAAATGAAATTAGTAGAGACATGCAAAGGATGAATAATTTTATTGAATGCTTAAGAATAGAAGAAATATTTTTCTCCTTCACAAAGGGTTTCTGCTTTCTTACGAACTTTCTGATTATCTGAATGAAATGAATCTATCAGTTCAAGATTTAGTTTTGATGAATTACTAGAGCAAAAAATGCACTCAGCAGGACATATGCTTTATATACATTTCAGAAATAATTTCATTTATGTAGAGTAAATGTATGGTTAGTGGAATCTTATGAGGACAATATAAGCAATATTCATGAATCTCAATATTCATGAATCTAGACTTTAGTGCAGCAATTCCCAATGGATAAAGACCTGTTTCCAATCTTCTTTTAATCACATGAATCATATTTGTTTGGTATTTAATAATTTTAGAAAAAAATTAAATTTATTTAATTTTGAAATTGAAAAAAAAAATTAATGGAAATAGATAGTTATTATATATTTTAATAATCATCAAACAAAAAACGATATTATATATTTTAATAATCATTAAACAAAAAAGTGACAAAAATATAAAGGAGGTTAAAAACCCCCCTCAAAATAATAGTCAGTAATAGAGGAGGTTTTTACCCTCCGCCGAAAAACCCTCGCAAATTGAATATATAGAGGAGGTTTTTACCCTCCGCAGAAAAACCCCCGCAAATTGAATATGATACCAGGGGGCAAAAAAAACCCCGCAGATAATTTGTGGCGACTCAAACTGCGGGGGTTTAAAAAACCTCCGGAATTTATTTAGCGGAGGGTAAAAACCCCCGCAAATTGAAAATAAAACCCCCTCTAAATAAGCTTTTTTTTGTAGTGTATTGGAAACCTTGAAAATGAAAAATGTTGGCCTATATAAGGCACTCAGTGGGAAATTAATTTAAGTAATTTTCTCTGTAGTCTGTCTTCGAAGTATCCGTAGTAGCACACCAGGTTAATTTCAATGATGAAATCCGGGTTCAACTCCCGGCTGTGGAATTTTCCTTCTAAAAATTGAAATTCTTTTTCTGAAATAAAATTTGACAATTAATTTACGAAACATTCAACGCCAATATGAAACCATTATTTTCATGCTTTTCGTAATGCTTGAATAAAACTATAAAATTGTGCAAATAGTCATTACAAAAAAATGATGGTGACATTATTATTATATTTTCGGATAATAAAAAATACTAATGCATTTGCGCAACTATTTTCTCTTTTCCTTTAACTTTATAGGACTTTTCAACAGTTTCCGTCTTAAAAAATTCATGAACTTTTATTTGAATCAAAATGAAAAGTTTCTTTAACAATTTATAATAGCATTATTTATTATATTATTGTTTACTTGCAAACATTTACAAATAGTCATTAATCCCTACCTAATTTTTTCATTTTCTAAAATACATTAATTGTGAACTTTTAATTTTTCAAATAACTGAGTGTCTTGTTCATTGGTGATGCGTCTTGATTACAGAGCTATTCCCTGTGTTTACAAACTAGAGAATCGAAATTTATGGAACAAATTGATATACAAGATATTGACTAACATCGCACTGTTGTGCATCCCCTAACATGTAAAATATAATATCTGACAACACAAGTAGACGCTTCACGGAAGCACATTTCTTCGCACACATCGCAATTTCCCAAGACTTTCGCAAGTCACCGTGACATATGTAGACTCATTTTCGTTGAGGAATCGCATGTCGATAACGAATATCTCCACGGAGAAAATTGTATTGTCAAGATAAAAAAGGTATGGTAGAAATGTCCAACTAAAGATCGTGGTTTGATGCCACCAGTACGGTCTAACAAGATGTCCATTCATCGTTGTTCAAAACCTTGGTTTTCAAGTGGGAACTAACGGATTAAATCGTCCCAGAAACGACTAGTAGATTTATTCTAGACAAAACTACGGTAATTTACAAATATCTTCTACATCTTTCAACTACTTCTATTGAACAGGGTATTTTTTGTTTTTGTAACCTTTAGAAATGTACGACGTTATTATTGTTTTATATTTATTCAATTCATCACATAGATCTTCTTTATGATGGCAAATATATTATTGAGAAAGGAAATATAAAATCATTTGCCAAAATACAGTCAGTTTGTACGAATCGAAAAATAAATGATACTATTGGAAACCTTGAAAATGAAAAATGTTGCCCTATATAAGGCACTCAGTGGGAAATTAATTTAAGTAATTTTCTCTGTAGTCTGTCTTCGAAGTATCCGTAGTAGCACACCAGGTTAATTTCAATGATGAAATCCGGGTTCAACTCCCGGCTGTGGAATTTTCCTTCTAAAAATTGAAATTCTTTTTCTGAAATAAAATTTGACAATTAATTTACGAAACATTCAACGCCAATATGAAACCATTATTTTCATGCTTTTCGTAATGCTTGAATAAAACTATAAAATTGTGCAAATAGTCATTACAAAAAAATGATGGTGACATTATTATTATATTTTCGGATAATAAAAAATACTAATGCATTTGCGCAACTATTTTCTCTTTTCCTTTAACTTTATAGGACTTTTCAACAGTTTCCGTCTTAAAAAATTCATGAACTTTTATTTGAATCAAAATGAAAAGTTTCTTTAACAATTTATAATAGCATTATTTATTATATTATTGTTTACTTGCAAACATTTACAAATAGTCATTAATCCCTACCTAATTTTTTCATTTTCTAAAATACATTAATTGTGAACTTTTAATTTTTCAAATAACTGAGTGTCTTGTTCATTGGTGATGCGTCTTGATTACAGAGCTATTCCCTGTGTTTACAAACTAGAGAATCGAAATTTATGGAACAAATTGATATACAAGATATTGACTAACATCGCACTGTTGTGCATCCCCTAACATGTAAAATATAATATCTGACAACACAAGTAGACGCTTCACGGAAGCACATTTCTTCGCACACATCGCAATTTCCCAAGACTTTCGCAAGTCACCGTGACATATGTAGACTCATTTTCGTTGAGGAATCGCATGTCGATAACGAATATCTCCACGGAGAAAATTGTATTGTCAAGATAAAAAAGGTATGGTAGAAATGTCCAACTAAAGATCGTGGTTTGATGCCACCAGTACGGTCTAACAAGATGTCCATTCATCGTTGTTCAAAACCTTGGTTTTCAAGTGGGAACTAACGGATTAAATCGTCCCAGAAACGACTAGTAGATTTATTCTAGACAAAACTACGGTAATTTACAAATATCTTCTACATCTTTCAACTACTTCTGTTGAACAGGGTATTTTTTGTTTTTGTAACCTTTAGAAATGTACGACGTTATTATTGTTTTATATTTATTCAATTCATCACATAGATCTTCTTTATGATGGCAAATATATTATTGAGAAAGGAAATATAAAATCATTTGCCAAAATACAGTCAGTTTGTACGAATCGAAAAATAAATGATACTATTGGAAACCTTGAAAATGAAAAATGTTGGCCTATATAAGGCACTCAGTGGGAAATTAATTTAAGTAATTTTCTCTGTAGTCTGATTTCAGTGTATCCGTAGTAGCACACCAGGTTAATTTCAATGATGAAATCCGGGATCAACTCCCGGCTGCGGAATTTTACTTTTAAAAATTGAAATTCTTTTTTTGAAATAAAATTTGACAATTAATTTACGAAACATTCAACGCCAATATGAAACCATTATTTTCATGCTTTTCGTAATGCTTGAATAAAACTATAAAATTGTGCAAATAGTCATTACAAAAAAATGATGGTGACATTAGTATTATATTTTCGGATAATAAAAAATACTAATGCATTTGCGCAACTATTTTCTCTTTTCCTTTAACTTTATAGGACTTTTCAACAGTTTCCGTCTTAAAAAATTCATGAACTTTTATTTGAATCAAAATGAAAAGTTTCTTTAACAATTTATAATAGCATTATTTATTATATTATTGTTTACTTGCAAACATTTACAAATAGTCATTAATCGCTACCTAATTTTTTCATTTTCTAAAATACATTAATTGTCAACTTTTAATTTTTCAAATAACTGAGTGTCTTGTTCATTGGTGATGCGTCTTGATTACAGAGCTATTCCCTGTGTTTACAAACTAGAGAATCGAAATTTATGGAACAAATTGATATACAAGATATTGACTAACATCGCACTGTTGTGCATCCCCTAACATGTAAAATATAATATCTGACAACACAAGTAGACGCTTCACGAAAACACATTTCTTCGCACACATCGCAATTTCCCAAGACTTTCGCAAGTCACCGTGACATATGTAGACTCATTTTCGTTGAGGAATCGCATGTCGATAACGAATATCTCCACGGAGAAAATTGTATTGTCAAGATAAAAAAGGTATGGTAGAAATGTCCAACTAAAGATCGTGGTTTGATGCCACCAGTACGGTCTAACAAGATGTCCATTCATCGTTGTTCAAAACCTTGGTTTTCAAGTGGGAACTAACGGATTAAATCGTCCCAGAAACGACTAGTAGATTTATTCTAGACAAAACTACGGTAATTTACAAATATCTTCTACATCTTTCAACTACTTCTGTTGAACAGGGTATTTTTTGTTTTTGTAACCTTAAGAAATGTACGACGATATTATTGTTTTATATTTATTCAAGACATCACATACATCTAATTTGCCAAAATACAGTCAGTTTGTATGAATGGAAAAATAAGTGATACTATTGGAAACCTTGAAAATGAAAAATGTTGGCCTGATATAAGGCACTAAGTGGAAAAATAATTGAAGTAATTTTCTCTGTACCTTCGTTTCTAAGTATCCGTAGTAGCACACCATGTTAATTTCAATGATGAAATCCGGGTTCAAGTCCCGGTTGCGAAATTTTCCTTTTAAAAATTGAAATTCTTTTTTTGAAATAAAATTTGACAATTAATTTACGAAACATTCAACGCCAATATGAAACCATTATTTTCATGCTTTCGTAATGCTTGAATAAAATTATAAAATTGTGCAAATAGTCATTACAAAAAAATGATGGTGATAATAAAAAATACTAATGCATTTGCGCAACTGTTTTCACTTTTCTTTTAACTTTATAGGACTTCTGAACAGTTTCTGTTTTAAAAAATTCATGAACTTTTATCTGAATGAAAATGGAAAGTTTCTTTAACAATTTTTAATAGCATTATTTATTATATTATTGTTTACTTGCAAACATTTACAAATTGTCATAATATCCATACCTAATTTTTTCATTTGCTAAAATACATTAATTGTGAACTTTTAATTTTTCAAATAACTGAGTGTCTTCTTCATTGGTGATGTGTCTTGATTACAGAGCTATTCCCTGTGTTTACAAACTAGAGAATCGAAATTCATGGAACAAATTGATATACAAGATATTGACTAACATCGCACTGTTGTGCATCCCCTAACACGTAAAATATAATATCTGACAACACAAGTAGATGCTTCACGAAAACACATTTCTTCGCACACATCGCAATTTCACAATGTAGGAATAATCGGTACCGTTATAGAGTCGCGCAACGGAATAAAATATAGATAGCGGAAAGCGTGTAACGGTCACAACACAAGTTAAAATAGTAGGTTTCAAAAATTGATTTTCTTAGCGAACTTTTATCGAAGAGTTGATGTGCTAAGAGTTTAGGGATCAAGAAAATCAACACAGAATTTTTATCCTCGTTCGAATCAAAAGATTCTACTTCCAATCGTTAATCACTATAAATAGTGATTAACCTTTTTCACTAAAAATATGGTTTGCAGATTACAATCAGATAATCAAAATAAGCAAGGAATAGAAAACACCTTCCTTCGACAAACGAACGGAAGAACCTGCTCAGCCAACTTGAAGAGAACCGCTCCGACCTTTGACACACAAAACGCGAGCTTCTCCTATTCACAAGACCAGGCAAGAGCACTCTATCACTTTGAGAACTTCCTCAGACAAACTGTATTCTCAAAATGGCATAGATCCTTTTCACTCACAGAGAGCTTCCCTTAGGCACAAAGCTCTAATGCTCTCAATTGAAAAGTACTTTCTAAGAGTTGTGAAGACCTCTATTTATAAGCCTACTTTCGTGTAGGGTCAAAAACTGAAAAGACATCTCCCAACTGCCACTCATAATCGATTATCATAAGTGATAATCGATTATTTGTGTCCGTTATGGGGTTTTCAAAATGGTGATAATCGATTATCCTGAGCAATAATCGATTATTCCAGAGACTTAGACAGAATTAAATGAAACAGTGATAATCGATTATTTTGTGTAATAATCGATTATTTGCGCAAGCAACTCTCTTCTAAACTGGCTCGTGATAATCGATTATTCCTCTTGATAATCTATTATTTGTGCAATGACTCACTACATACGAAAACTTCTAAGTGTTTTTACATCATTACATTTTATCCTATACATTTGTTTCTACAAAATGCATTTAACAAAGATGCATTTAGAGTCTTCAATTCTTCAGCTTTTATCATCATCAAAACTTTACAGTAGCTTTCAAGATACCAATGCTCCTCATTGGTAACAATCTCCCCCTTTTTGATGATGATAAAAAATATCTTCTTGTTAAAAGCATTTCTAATTTCCTGCACAAATTTCATACTTACAAACATGTTAGTAATAACTGCACTACTTAAATTAGAAGTTTTCTCCCCCTTTTTGATCATAAGCAAAAAGTAAAAAAGTGGAAAAACTCCCCCTCAAATTTTTCTCCCCCTCAACAAAAGAATTGATGCATTTAAAAAAAATTAAAATGAAATTTCATAATATGAAAGAACATAATACCTCATGGAATATAAGAGAAACAAAAATTCAACTCTAATTAAGAAGTACAAACAATATTAATTAATCCATAATAGAGATAAAAACAAGATATCTAACAAACTCATATATCTTCCCCTGAATGTAATAATCCCCTTTTAAAAACAGACTCAAAAAAATTTTAAAAAAAGTTTTTTTTTCTTTTTTTTTCTTTTTTTTTTACGCTGTGACTTAAGATAATCAATTATTACTTTAAATAATCGATTATTTGTGAGCCAAATTGTCAAAATCCAAATTTTGAGGACGAGATAATCGATTATTACCCTTGGTAATCAATTATTTACGTTAATTTTCGGAAAACACAAATTTGGGTCAAATTTTCAACCTAAGACACATCTAACATTCATAAATTATTTCAAAGCTCTTAAAAAATACCAGGATACCATAGAGTCTTCTTTTCCTTTTGAAAAATTAACCTGCAAAACAAAACAATAGAGTTTTGGTCCTCATAATCTCATTTGGGTCCTTTGGGGTTAGAGACAATTTACTTTATAACAAGAATCCAAGCATATTTTCCATTTGGAACATCAAAATGTTTAATTCTACATTTGTTAGAAGTGTGCCCCTTTTTCATACAATAAAAGCATGTGACAACATTTGGGTTTCTATAAGACACAGTTCCTTTTTCAACCCATACCCTACGGGTTCTTTTAATTTGGTTCTTACTTTTAAAAACACTTTTGTTTTTATAAACCTTTTTAACAGTTATAGGCATTTCAACATTATTATTTCCAGTTGCAACTTCAAGAAGATTTTCAAGAATATCAATATCAAGCATATGACTCTTACGAGAAAGACATTCAACAGGATGTTCAACATTTGAAGACTCTTTCATTTCCAAGTTGCAAATTTTATTTCTCAAACTTACTTCCTCATCTAATGCCTTCTCATATTTAATTCTCAATTCTTTAAATTCCTTTTTCAAATTTTTATCAGCAACATTCAATTTTTCAGATTCATCAAGCAATTCAAGAAAAGCTTTTTGCAAACCAAATTCACTAGATTCAGAATTAGAACAACTTACTTGGCTTGCAATATCATCAGTATTTACCATCAAACACAAGTTTGCTTCTTCATCAGAATCACTTGAACTACTTGAGTCATTATCAACCCAAGCAATGTGGACCTTCTTCTTTTTGTGAATTTTCTTGATAATTGGACAAATGGCTTTTATATGGCCTCTTTCACCACATCCATAACATTTAAAGCTTGATGAGGAGCCTTGATTGTCCTTCTTTTTCTTCAAGAGTTAACTTTTAGATGATTCATTGTTGGCCATTAAGCATTGATTTTCTTGCTCATTTGAATTGTTTGAGCTTGAGGAGCTTGAATCAGACAACATCAACTTAACAACATCTGTGACTTTATCATGAGTGACTCTTAAAAATTCCCACATTTCCTGAGCACTTTCATAAACAGAAACTTTGAAAAAATCATCAAGGGTTAGTGTAGATAAAATTATGTTCCTAGCCCTAACATCATATTGTGTCATTCTATTTTCATCCATAGTCCACTGTAAAAATGGTTTTTCTACCTGCATATCATTTACAAAAATAGTGGGAACAATTGGTCCATTCATAACAACTTCCCAAATACCCTTGTCAATAGACTCCAAAAATATTTGCATTCTTATTTTCCAAAACGCATAATTTTCTCCCGTAAACAAAGGAGGTCTATAAACAGAAGCACCCTCAGCATAAACTTGGTTATGAGCGCCCATTTTCGAAAATTTTGAAAAACTATCAAAGCAAGCTTTGATACCAATTGTCGGAACAATCGGTACCGTTATAGAGTCGCGCAGCGGAATAAAATATAGATAGCGGAAAGCGTGTAACGGTCACAACTCAAGTTAAACTAGTCGGTTTCAAAAATTGATTTTCTTAATGAACTTTTATCAAATAGTTGATGTGCTAAAAGTTTAAAGAGTGTAGAGTTCAAGAAAATCAACACAGAAAATTTATCCTGGTTCGAATCAAAAGATTCTACGTCCAGTTGTTAATCACTATGAATAATGATTAACCTTTTTTTTTCACTAAAATATGGTTTGAAGATTACAATCAAATAATCAAAATAAGCAAAGAATAGAAAACACCTTCCTTCGACAAACGAACGGAAGAACCTGCTCAGCTAACTTGAAGAGAACCGCTCCGACCTTTGACACACAAAACGCGAGCTTCTCCTATTCACAAGACCAAGCAAGAGCACTGTATCACTTTGAGAACTTCCTCAGACAAACTGTATGATGGAATCCTGCTTGTCGTAGTCCTCCTTTTGTATTTTTACCTTTCATAGCTTAGCTCTTAAGGAGCATGGGTTACTATAAATACCCAGCTCCCCTCTTATATTGACACTTTTGAGTTTAATGAGAATTGAATTTTCTGAAATCAGAAATTATTCTCTCTTGAAAGTCAGGCTAGAGAGTCCAAAGACTCCCTCTAGCCACCTTCCAAGCACACTCTCTCCCTTTCATTTTCCATTTCCACCGTGCTTCTCTCTCATCCCACACCATCCGCTTCAGCATAGTGGCGTCAACACTTCTTGGCCACGCATCCTCCTTTCTCTGGTGCACATCATCTAGTACCGTGCACGCGTCAACGTTCCTTTCCTCCACCTCTTCATTCAGCCACTCGTGACATCTTTCACGCTTCACTTTCATTCCTCTCCCGTAAGAACATCACCACATTTCTCTCATTTTCCACTTCGAATAAACCTCATCAGCTAGGGTTTCCTTCTTGAGTGCATCACCATCACAGATCTACGTCTCGTCCTTCGTAAGTTTTCATTTCTCTTCATGAATATACATCTCCTTCCATATTTGCACCTCATCTTCACCGTTCTTTCGATTTCCACCGATTAAAAACCTTGTTTCCCGATTCAATCCATTTTCCACCGTTCAATCTTCATTTTGAACCGATTAATCGGTTAATATTGGGTTTCCTTCCATTTCTAGGGTTTCTATCGAATTTAACCCTCTATTTCTTGTTCTTCTTCGAGTTTTTGTCTTTTTCCGCTGCGTTCTGGAGGAAGCTTCGAAGGAGCTCGCAACACGCACGTTCGTCGTCTCCTCGGGTGTTCGTCCATCAAGTGGTATCAGAGCCTGGTTGAACACGCTTCGAAGATAAGTATCGATTTCCTTGTGTCTTTTCGCTTTGCCTTGATTCTGAGTTTCTGTTTTGCGTTTCTGTTTCGCCTCTCTGTTGTGTTTCGTTAATTTCTGAGTTGTTCATCATTTTCCTTTAATGTCTTGATTTGTTTTTCTGATTTGAATTGTTGCAAATCTTGTTTCGGTCTCCAAGTTGCGTTTCCTGTGCCTTGAGTCTTATTTCATTTTAATTCGGTGAATCTTCTTATTTGAGTCTTTTAAGTTTTAAAATCTACTTCTGTTTTGTCTATGTCATGTTGCTTTGCTTATTTTGTCATTTTAAATTTGTGTTTAATTGGTTTAGTATTCAATTTCGTGAGTACTTGAAGTTAACCTTGGTGTAATTTCTGTCAAGCCTCAAAAGCTATGACTCATTCGAATGAATAAGCTGGCTGACAGATTTCCATTGGCAATTTTGAATGATTGCATTGTCATATCTGATTTGAATTTGGCTGTTACTCACAAATGCACACCATATGAGCTATGAAAAGTTTAACTAAGAGCTCGGGTGTTTGTACTTGGCAGTAGTTAAAATTGACTTTTGATTTGCAAGCACTAGTGGAAAAATGACTTTTTATAACGTACAAAAATGATCTTTTATAACGTAGTTACTGTGGACGTAGTTCTGGGCGATATAATAACTCTGCGCCTTTTATAACGTAGCAGAAATTTACGTTATAATATGTTCCACATATTATAACGTAGTTTCTGAAGTACGTTATAATATGCGCAACAAACTATTATGACAAATTTCCATTTGTATGTTATAATAGGATGAAAGGTATTATAACATAGAAGTTTTTGTACGTTATAATATGTATATATTATTACGTATATATTATTGTACGTTATAATATGTGATCAACGTACCCTAACGTACTAAGCAATGTACGTTATAATATATGTTTTTATTTTTAAAAAAAAAATTATTATTAAATTTGACATCCAATAATATTCCTGGATTATGATCTCTTCCAATCAATTTATAATCAATAGAGCTTTAAATAAACAAATTTAATGAAACTAACAAAATAGAATTTATTTCAAATATTAAATAGTCTAATATTTAATATCATTTATACATGAAGCTATATATGAAATCTAAATATTACATTAATGTACACACTATTTAATTGTAACAGTTTCTACTAACACTTAAAATAAAAGAAGCCAAGTTCCTTCTAATGTCTTCAATGTCTGCAGCAGCAGCATCCATGAGAGATGAATCATTAAAGATCTACAAATAAAATAATAGAGTTAAAACAATATTGTGATGAATAGTTGGATAAGTATTTAAAGATCAACCAAGAACCTTATCAAATATCTTTATATCCTAATCCTAGTTACACAAACCAAAGAAAAATAACGGAGCAAGTGGATATTGAAAATTCATTAAGATCATAAACATAAAACACACTTATTTATTCTTCATTCAGTTACATATAAGCGAATAATAATTGATCAAAATTACTTTAAATTTAACGAAACCTGGTCCTACAATATTTAAAGCAAAATTTTAAATTAACTAATGTCTCTTGATCCACAAATCTTACTATCTAGAAGAGATTGTTATTAATCATATTCAAATCTATAAAATTTCTTCCATCTAATTTAAGGAAAAAAATACAAACTAAATATTTATAGCTGAAACTCTACCATTATCTTTATCTAGATTAATTTAACGAAAATAGAATATTATGTTTAATAACTTTAAATGGTCCTCGACGGCTATAATGTCATTCAATTTCCTACAATCGCAGACATTGTAGACACAATCCTCTTAATGATTTCTATATATAAATTAACATCAACAATAATAATATATTAATATTGATTTCTAGAATGTTAGAAATGCCAAATAATATATTAATTTGGGAATTTCTTTATAAGAAAGAGTAATAAAATTCACATTAAATAAAGAACTTAGGCCAAAAACAGAAATATGAGACATGAAACGCATACCAGTGAACCATTTTCTATTTCTATCACTTCATTGACATTCCAACAGTGATAGTCTGTAGATATGCCTTAATGCATAGTAGTTGTATATTAAATCTTAAACTGCAAGTGGTACTAACATCATTGACAATAGTTGGTACATGTCCGGTACAGTTATATAGTAGTACAACCTATATTCATGTGTATCTGCATCACAATCGAGAGTGAAACATACATGTCTTGTTCGTGCTCATTGGCAAGAGCAGCCTTGGCAATACACAGGAATGCAGCATCAACATTGAAATCTTCTTTTAAGGATATTTCAAAATAGGGAATATTCCCTTTTGAAGCACACCAATCCTTTGCTTTCTTCTCAGAAACCTGCATGTGAGATAAATAAACATTTTACACTCAGAGATAAAGTGAGAAAATGTCAAAGTGTAATAATATTTGCCTACCACTCGACTATTCCCGCCATCAATATCAATCTTGTTTCCAAGCAAAATAAATGGAAATGACCTTGGATCGGGTGTGTTTGCCTGCATCACAAAGATACAACGAGAACATAAATCTGAACAGAAAGCTTATCCAGCAAATTCCAACATTGGTAGGTTATAAATTAGGGTTAGACAATCTGTGAATGTTATGAGGACACACTAGCTAATAGATGCATTTGTCCATGTGAAAAAACACCACACCCTAGACAATAGTCGAAGCAGCAAGAGATAAAGCATTTTGAAAAGGACAATAATTACCTGTTTGAGAAACTCTCATGCCAGTTGTCAAGGGTATCGAAAGATTTCATCACATTAACATCATACGCAAGAACACAGCAATCCGCGCCTCTATAAAATACAACCCCGAGACTTTGGAATCTCTCTTGCCCAGCAGTATCCCATATCTATCAATCAGACACAGAAAATAAACACATTGGAATAAACTAATTAGAAGGCAAACAGTAGCAGCAGATTTGCAACGAAATAACAGTAATATAACACCAAGATCGAGAGTTAAAGACTCATGTTGAACATTACTCATAACACCAAAATTCTCAGACAAAACATTCCTAATAGCATGCTATTTCAAGATGAGAGCCATAAGTACAATTTTCTGCTTCTGTTATATGAGGGATTAGTTGTTCTTATTTTTTGTATTCTGTTATTTGAATTTGAAAGAATGTAGATCTAAAATAATAGAGTGAATTACAGTATGAAAGATACACAAACCCTAAAGAAAACCCCTTCTTCCCTGAAAATTTCCCTGAAAACACCACTACTCTGCTACTTTTTCTCTGCCACTTTCATTGGCAGAGGGACTAAAGTGAATAACACTTTCCAGCATCAATGATTCAGAAAGAATAGTTTTTTTAATTATAAATAGTCTATTATTACACTAGTTTATTTGTATAAATATAACCCTAAATCCAGAATTTAATTTGAAGCAAATTCTCGTGCAGGAGATTTAAAACCCAATCTTTTTGTTCTTCAAGAATCAATGAAAACAAAATTAACAGGATAAAAAGAGGGGGAAAGTGTTAGAGAAGAATGTGAACTATAACTACCTTCAAAATTCTCCAATCACCGCCGTGGATTCGACATTCAAGGCTCCCTCCTCCTCTCTCCCGTGCTAACGCCGCTAATTTCTCCACCAATCCAAACACAATCCCCACCAATCTAGGAGAGAAATTAGTGAAATTAATAGAAGAAAAACATAAAAAATTAGGAAAAAACAAAATAGTAGAATGAACACGCTATGGACTCCTTCGAAGCTCCCTCAAAGAGTGAAACGCAGCGGAATTATACGAATCCAAGAGCAAATGAACCAAAACTGTGAATGAAGCAAGGAAACCCTAAATCGAACGGTGAAAGAACCTTAAAACACTAGGTTAACCGATTAAACGGTGGAAAGTGTTTAATCGAAGCAAAAGAGGATTTAAACGGTTAAAATCAAAGAAAAAGATGATAGATGAGGGAAACCCTAGCGGAGGCCATAGATCGAAGAACTCATCGGTGAAGATGATGTTTCTAAGGCCGAAATAGCTGAAATAAGGTAGAAATGTGAGGAGAAAAGGTGGATATGTGAAGAACTGTGGCTGTTGCAGGAGAGAGAACTCGAGGTATGGTTTGATGGCGATGCTTCGCGAGAATGAGAGAAGCAACGGGTAACTGAAAATGAGGTGCAAGCATTGACGCAAGCACAATGAAGATGTGGCAAAAGATAGGGATGAGAATCAGAGAAAACGTGAAATCTAGCGAGAGGGATATGGAAAATGAGATAGGAAGAGATATTATAACTGATTTCTAAAACTCCGTTATAATACATTAATAATAGGTTTTGAACTTATTTACAAGTTTGCCACCGCTTTTTATATTATAACTGATTTTCAAAACTACGTTATAATATGTCTTAAACTTATTTACAAATTTGCCATCGCATTTCATATTATAACTGATTTTCAAAACTACGTTATAATATGTCTTAAACTTATTTACAAGTTTGCCACCGCGTTTCATATTATAACTGATTTAAAAAAATACGTTATAATATCTCCTTATTATGATGGATAATTTTTGTCCGTTATAATAGGCTTGTTATAAAATGTCATTTTTCCATTAGTGAAGTTTCCTTTGAATTCATTGTTATCTGTGAACTAAGTTTGGTTCTATAAGTTGAACTGTTAGCCAGTAACAAGTACACATCTCATAAGCAATGAAATACATGGCATAGCTTGGTGGTACTTTGTGAAAACACAGCATTCTCTTGTTTCAATTACACCGAGATTGAATCTGTCTTAGTGTCTTGTGTGTGTGGTTGTATTCTATACTTAGTATTAGATCATTACTAAGTTCTAACATCAGTACATCCTAGAGTCATTGTGTCTGAGTGCTTTAATTTCTTTTCTGCGGAATTAAATTTGATTTGACTTGTGTTACTGCACCTTTGTGTCAAAGTTGTTCTGGCTTAAAATTTGTAAGTGGTTGATGATTAAGTCCACAAAAATCTGCATCACATCAGCAGTACTTGTAATCTTGTACAAAACAAGCACTAAATCTGTGATTTGAATTTGAACATAGCAGTAACACTTGTAATTGGAGTTGATTCTACTGATTTCATTGTAAAACAGTGCATAAGGCTGAAATTAACAATGTTAGATGCTGCACTAAAATTCTGAAATAAAGTGAATTAGTTTGAACATTTGTTTACAAAAATTCTGCAATTTGTTCTTGATCTTTTTATTGCTTTTGAAATCTACTCTAGAACTGATCTTAGGATCCTGTTTGTGTGCTCACCTTATTCATTACCTTGTTTCTTGTTTGTCTTGATTGACTTTCCTGGTTTTGTCTCAATGCATGTGCATTATGTTCTGCTGTTCCTAATTGAAGTTTTTGTTTGCTTTTGTAATCTGGTCTACAGTTGATCTTGAGTCAGTTTCCCTGTTGTGCTGTCAGTTTCATTATCTGGTGCTTCCATTGTCTTGTGGCTGTCCTGTTCTGTTCTGGTTTCTGATTTTGACCTTAGCCTAGCCATTCTTGATTGAGAAGCTTGTTACACTCTGGTTTCTGGAATTTGAAAGAAGGTTTGTGTGCTTGGTAGCATCTTAGGTGGTGGTGGTCTGAAAGACTCTCCAGCTTTGAACTGCCAAGGGAGAATCTCCCTTCCAAACCTTTCCATTTTGAGTGCTTTAAGCTTTAAGAGAGACTGATTTTTTTGTGAGCTTTGTGTGGCTGCATCTAAGAGCCAAATTTCTTGTTGAGAGTGTGTTCTTGTTTAAATGCTGAAATAAGTTCTGAATCTTAATTGTGCTTACCAATTAGATTTGTGCAGTTTTTGTTTTGATTGCCATTTATAGGTGGTGTTGTGTCAAGAGTGAATTACAAAAAGCTGCAACAGTATAGAAGTTGAACAAGGAGTCTCATGAAACGTGAACTGAGTGGGCTTTGGGAGTGCAGACCAGAACCCTCACTGATACAGTTGTAGAACTTCAACAGAGTTTAGCTTAAGCAACCAGAAGCAGAAACAATTCATGTGGGAGTGTTGAACTAAAGGGAGTTTCTTTCACCTTTAATTACTTCTGTTTGGTTGAACTATGCCTGTTATAGCTTGTCATTGATTAGCATTATTTGTTGATCTGGTATGATAGTTTTTTGTAGACTATGATTAGCTATTCTGAATTGGAATTGTTTCTGCATTGCATTGGATTGGTCAGGTTTTGATTAGTCTGGATGGTTGTTTAATCGGTTTGGTTCAGCTTTGATTTACACCTATTTGCATCTGGTTCAATATCCATTGCCATTTGTACCTTGCTGAAGTTTGGTGTGAAATTTTAGTGTGCAGAGCTGATCTGTTTGGGAGTTTAGTTGGAATTACACAGCTAAAAGCAGTCTTGTAAATAGGGAAGTTGATTAGCTTACCTAATTCTAGTTTGCTTAGCTATTTCTGAGTTTCATTTGACATTGCTTTGCATTGTGTACTCTGCTGAACTAGTTGTGAATTTTCTGTGTAGTTTGGGAAAAGCCATACTGATTGTACTGTAGCAGATTGTAAAGTGTGTGCTGAATCCGTGAAAGAAGTAGCATTTACATCTTGCTATGCAGTTTTGACAAAAGGGCCATTCTTCTACCTTAAACTGTTTCTGTTTTGATTGAACTGCTCTTGATATAATTTGTAAATTGCTTGCGATAAGTGAATTGTTGATTTAGTTGGAATTGTTTGTGCAGTATAAGTTGACACCATTATTTGAGCAGCAGCAAAATCTCAGTGGACAGTTTGTGCAGCCAAGAGAAAGGGAAGTTATTACTACCCTATATCCTCTTTTGAAATATGTTTTAACCAAGTGAATACTAATAGCAGTTTTGTGCATGTGTGATTGTAGGCTGGGCATGGCAAGAAGATTCAAGACAATTGATTCCAGAAGCAACAAAGTTGAACCAAGACTAAGGTGTCAAGAAGCCAGATTGAGCACGTGGTTTTCCTACAGGATGAACAGGACCGTAGCATAGGATTGTTGTTTTTGTAATTGTTTTTCTTCAATTTGTTGGTAATAGGCTTGTGTTAGCCTACTGTTAGCTTTAGCTTGTTTTGTAAAAAGGCCTTTTATAAAGTCCAAGTGCTTTGGAAGAGTCCTTGGTGCTCTTTCAAACTCTTGGCAACTTTACTTGCTTTAATTTTAGCATAGCTAGACAGGTGAGTGTGTCTTGTTAGCCAAAGCAACAAGCCTCACCATAGGAGTAGTCTTTAATATTGAGTTGCTTTGTGTTTTACGTTTAGGGGTGATTTAGGCTAAAAGGGATTAAACTCTAAGCCTTATCACATTAGAGTCCGAGAGTCTAGTCTTTTAATTGTGTTTAATTGTTTGTTTTTGAGTGGTGTCCTTTGATTTTAAAGGTGATTTTAGTTTAAGGGGTAATTAGTTAGTAGCCTAAGACATTTCTGGCAAGGCAAGACTTGGTACTTAAGCAGCTCTTTAGCTCACCTCTCTTACCTGGGACTTGTCTAGGTGAAAGTTTTTAAGCCTCTAAATTAAGAAAACTCTTAAAAACAAAGATGTCTTCTTATAGTTCATATAGGTCTTCTAGGATAGATAAAGTTGATGAAATGTTTAAACAAGCTAGGAATCTACCATCATTTGGTAAAGATATAGGTACATTAACATACCTAGCTTGGGAAAAAGAAATTGATAAAATAAATCCTTGGTTTTATGAAGAGAGTGAATATTATGTTCTTAGTATATATCTCTCTAAGTTAGAAGAGCATGCAAGTGAGTGGTGGGATGAAAGACAATATCATGTTAGGAAAGGTAGAAAGTCCTCCATACATAATTGGCATGATTTAAAAGCTTGCATGAGAAGAAAGTTTGTGCCTTCAAGCATTAAAAGAAACCTAGAACTAATTAGGGATTGCATTGATGATGGAAAATTATTTCTTGAGCGTTTAAATGATCATGGGTTTCTTCGTAGAGAATTAGAATTTAGGGCAAGACTTAAAGAGCTCAAGAATAAGAAAAGAGAAAGAGAGATTGAGAGAAAGGAAGAGGAAGAAAGAAAAGAAGAAGAGAAGAGAGAGAGAAAAGAAAACGAGAAAAGAGAAGAGAGAAGAAGAGAGGAATTAAGAAAAGAAGAAGAAAGAAAAGTAAAAGAGAGAAAAGAAGAAAAGAGAGAAAGGCAAGAAAGAGAGAAGAAAGAGGAGAAATTGTTGCTGATGACAAATTCTATTCTTTCCAAGACTATGGAACCTAAAAGGGAAAGTTTCCAAATCTTTACTTCTTTTCCAATCATGGTTTATTTTTCAAATATTGACTTCTCTTTCAAACCAATTGTAATTATATATTTTATGCAAACTTTTTCAAAATATGACAATTCAAATCTTGAATTATTCTTATCTTTTAAGAAAGAAATAAATCAAGACAAAAGTGAATTTGGACTTCTAGAATTTCCAAATGTGATAAAACAAAATATTAGAAGTCCTTATTTCCTTGTTTTTAAAGAAAAGTTCTTTCTTGGATTGATATTAATTGAAAATATATTTGATGTTTATTGCAGATTTGTGTTTGATCTAGGAGGAAGAAAAAGTGGATATAAAAGAATAAGGCCACTCCAAGATGGCCATGCCACCAAAGATTGTGTGGAGTTTCTTCATAAGGCGATTGCCAGATTTGAGGACAAATCATTTTTTTAAGAGGGAGGGTATGATGGAATCCTGCTTGACGTAGTCCTCCTTTTGTATTTTTACCTTTCATAGCTTAGCTCTTAAGGAGCATGGGTTACTATAAATACCCAGCTCCCCTCTTGTATTAACACTTTTGAGTTTAATGAGAATTGAATTTTCTGAAATCAGAAATTATGATCTCTTGAAAGTCAGGCTAGAGAGTCCAAAGACTCCCTCTAGCCACCTTCCAAGCACACTCTCTCCCTTTCATTTTCCATTTCCACCGTGCTTCTCTCTCATCCCACACCATCCGCTTCAGCATAGTGGCGTCAACACCTCTTGGCCACGCATCCTCCTTTCTCTGGTGCACATCATCTAGTAACGTGCACGCGTCAACGTTCCTTTCCTCCACCTCTTCATTCAGCCACTCGTGACATCTTTCACGCTTCACTTTCATTCCTCTCCCGTAAGAACATCACCACATTTCTCTCATTTTCCACTTCGAATAAACCTCATCAGCTAGGGTTTTCTTCTTGAGTGCATCACCATCACAGATCTACGTCTCGTCCTTCGTAAGTTTTCATTTCTCTTCATGAATATACATCTCCTTCCATATTTGCACCTCATCTTCACCGTTCTTTCGATTTCCACAGATTAAAAACCTTGTTTCCCGATTCAATCCATTTTCCACCGTTCAATCCTCATTTTGAACCGATTAATCGGTTAATATTGGGTTTCTATCGAATTTAACCCTCTATTTCTTGTTCTTCTTCGAGTTTTTGTCTTTTTCCGCTGCGTTCTGGAGGAAGCTTCGAAGGAGCTCGCAACACGCACGTTCGTCGTCTCCTCGGGCGTTCGTCCATCACTGTAATCTCAAAATTGCATAGATCCTTTTCACTCACAGAGAGCTTCCCTTAGGCACAAAGCTCTAATACTCTCAATTGAAAAGTACTTTCTAAGAGTTGTGAAGACCTCTATTTATAAGCCTAGTTTCGTGCAGGGTCAAAAACTGAAAAGACATCTCCCAACTGCCACTCATAATCGATTATCATAAGTGATAATCGATTATTTGTGTCCGTTATGGGGTTTTCAAAATGCTGATAATCGATTATCCTGAGCAATAATCGATTATTCCCGAGACTTAGACAAAATTAAATGAAACAGTGATAATCGATTATTTTGTGTAATAATCGATTATTTGCGCAAGCAACTCTCTTCTAAACTGGCTCGTGATAATCGATTATTCCTCTTGATAATCGATTATTTGTGCAATGACTCACTACATACGAAAACTTCTAACAGTTTTTACATCATTACATTTTATCCTATACATTTGTTTCTACAAAATGCGTTTAACAAAGATGCATTTAGAGTCTTCAATTCTTCAGCTTTTATCATAATCAAAACTTTACAGTAGCTTTCAAGATACCAATGCTCCTCATTGGTAACACACAAGACTTTCGCAAGTCACCATGACATATATAGACCCATTTTTGTTGAGGAATCGCATGTCGATAACCAATATCTCCACGGAGAAAATTGTATTGTCAAGATAAAAAATGTAAGGTAGAAATGTCCAACTAAAGATCGTGGTTTGATGCCACCAGTACGGTCTAAAAAGATGGCCATTCATCGTTGTTCAAAACCTTGGTTGTCAAGGGGGAACTAATGGATTAAATCGTCCCAGAAACGACTAGTAGATTTATTCTAGACAAAACTACGGTAATTTACAAATAAATTCTACATCTTTCAACTACTTTTGTTTAACACGGTATTTTTTGTTTCTATAACCTTTAGAAATGTACGACGTTATTATTGTTTTATATTTATTCAATTCATCACATAGATCTTCTTTATGATGGCAAATATATTATTGAGAAAGGAAATCTAAAATCATTTGCCAAAATACAGTCAGTTTGTACGAATGGAAAAATAAATGATACTATTGGAAACCTTGAAAATGAAAAATGTTGGCCTATATAAGGCACTCAGTGGGAAATTAATTTAAGTAATTTTCTCTGTAGTCTGATTTCAAAGTATCCGTAGTAGCACACTAGGTTAATTTCAATGATGAAATCCGGGTTCAACTCCCGGCTGCGGAATTTTCCTTTCAAAAATTGAAATTCTTTTTTTGAAATAAAATTTGACAATTAATTTACGAAACATTCAACGCCAATATGAAACCATTATTTTCATGCTTTTCGTAATGCTTGAATAAAACTATAAAATTGTGCAAATAGTCATTACAAAAAAATGATGGTGACATTATTATTATATTTTCGGATAATAAAAAATACTAATGCATTTGCGCAACTATTTTCTCTTTTCTTTTAACTTTATAGGACTTTTCAACAGTTTCCGTATTTAAAATTTCATGAACTTTTATATGAATGAAAATGAAAAGTTTCTTTAACAATTTATAATAGCATTATTTATTATATTATTGTTTACTTGCAAACATTTACAAATAGTCATTAATCCATACCTAATTTTTTCATTTTCTAAAATACATTAATTGTGAACTTTTAATTTTTCAAATAACTGAGTGTCTTCTTCATTGGTGATGCGTCTTGATTACAGAGCTATTCCCTGTGTTTACAAACTAAAGAATCAAAATTCATGGAACAAAGTGATATACAAGATATTGACTAACATCACACTGTTGTGCATTCCCTAACAAGTAAAATATAATATCTGACAACACAAGTAGACGCTTCAGGGAAACACATTTCTTCGCACACATCGCAATTTCACATGACTTTCGCAAGTCACCATGACATATATAAACTCATTTTCGTTGAGGAATCGCATGTCGATAACGAATATCTCCACGGAGAAAATTGTATTGTCAAGATAAAAAAGGTAAGGTAGAAATGTCCAACTAAAGATCGTGGTTTGATGCCACCAGTACGGTCTAACAAGATGTCCATTCATCGTTGTTCAAAACCTTGGTTTTCAAGTGGGAACTGTTAAATATAGTGAAAATTATATATGGGATTAATCTCCCTTGTGTTAAACACACATAGGGTTCTTTATTTATAATAGAAGAAATATGGGCTAAGCCCAAAATACAAATAAGAAATAATAACAAACTAACTGAAAGATAAAAGATAAAGATAAAAGATATAATATTTCTCACACTCCCCCTCAAGCTGGAGCATACAAATTGTATGAACCAAGCTTGAAATAATTGAACTTGGTTTTGAACTAGATGATCTGTCTTCAAGAGTGTGAGGCAAACAGAGATAGGTTATCACATGTCAATGAACAAACATCAGCTTGTGAAACTTCAACTTCAAAAGTGGATGAAGGAGAGCAACGGAGAAGGAGGCAATAAACACTTCAACTTCAAAAGTGGATGAAGGAGAGCAGCGGAGAAGGAGGCAATAGACACTTCAACTTCAAAAGTGGATGAAGGAGAGCAGCGGAGAAGGAGGCAATAAACTCTTCAACTTCAGAAGTGGATGAAGGAGAGCAGCGGAGAAGGAGGCAATAAACGCAGCAGATCTGTGTGGCAGATACAATAAGAAAGGAAGAACAAGGCAAGAACATCAATATAGAGGCGAAACCCTCTACTACAGAGGCGAAACCCTCTACTACAGAGGCGAAACCCTCTACTACAGAGGCGAAACCCTCTACTACAGATACGAAGCACCAAAAAACGCAAAAAGAAGAAGGAGGTCCGAAGATGTGGAAGCATGCGGCGACTGGTCATCGGTCGAAACTATGACGATGGCCGGTGAGAAGGCGGCTACTGGTTCAGAAGAGGCAGTGGTTCCCAGGAGACTTCTCTCTTTGATTCTGGGTGCTGAGTTTAAGAAGAAGAGAAAATGAATCTTATGAAATTTTTAGGGGCTGCCGACGGCCATGACGGCCGGTCGCCGGCAGACAACAAAGACCACCGGAACAGATCAGAAAACCTGCTCTGATACCATGTTAAATATAGTGAAAATTATATATGGGATTAATCTCCCTTGTGTTAAACACACATAGGGTTCTTTATTTATAATAGAACAAATATGGGCTAAGCCCAAAATACAAATAAGAAATAATAACAAACTAACTGAAAGATAAAAGATAAAGATAAAAGATATAATATTTCTAACAGGAACTAATGGATTAAATCGTCCCAGAAACGACTAGTAGATTTATTCTAGACAAAACTACGGTAATTTACAAATAACTTCTACATCTTTCAACTACTTTTGTTTAACACGGTATTTTTTGTTTCTGTAACCGTTAGAAATGTACGACGTTATTATTTTTTTATACTTAGTCAATACATCACATACATCTTCCTTATGATGGCAAATATATTATTGAGAAAGGAAATATAAAATCATTTGCCAAAATACAGTTAGTTTGTATGAATGGAAAAATAAGTGATAGTATTGGAAACCTTGAAAATGAAAAATGTTGGCCTGGTATAAGGCACTAAGTGAAAAAATAATTTAAGTAATTTTCTCTGTACCTTCATATCAAAGTATCCGTAGTAGCACACCAGGTTAATTTCAATGATGAAATTCAGGTTCAACTCCCGGCTGCGGAATTTTCCTTTTAAAAATTGAAATTCTTTTTTGAAATAAAATTTGACAATTAATTTATGAAACATTCAACGCCAATATGAAACCATTATTTTCATGCTTTTCGTAATGCTTGAATAAAACTATAAAATTGTGCAAATAGTCATTACAAAAAAATGATGGTGACATTATTATTATATTTTCGGATAATAAAAAATACTAATGCATTTGCGCAACTATTTTCTCTTTTCAATGAACTTCATAGGACTTTTCAACAGTTTCCGTATTTAAAATTTCATGAACTTTTAAATGAATGAAAATGAAAAGTTTCCTTAACAATTTATAATAGCATTATTTATTATATTATTGTTTACTTGCAAACATTTACAAATAGTCATTAATCCATACCTAATTTTTTCATTTTCTAAAATACATTAATTGTGAACTTTTAATTTTTCAAATAACTAAGTGTCTTGTTCATTGGTGATGCGTCTTGATTACAGAGCTATTCCCTGTGTTTACAAACTAAAGAATCGAAATTCATGGAACAAACTGATATACAAGATATTGACTAACATCGCACTGTTGTGCATCCCCTAACATGTAAAATATAATATCTGACAACACAAGTAGACGCTTAACGGAAACACATTTCTTCGCACACATCGCAATTTCACATGACTTTCGCAAGTCACCATGACATATATAAACTCATTTTCGTTGAGGAATCGCATGTCGATAACGAATATCTCCACAGAGAAAATTGTATTGTCAAGATAAAAAAGGTAACGTAGAAATTTCCAACTAAAGATCGTGGTTTGATGCCACCAGTATGGTCTAACAAGATGTCCATTCATCGTTGTTCAAAACCTTGGTTTTCAAGTGGGAACTAATGGATTAAATCGACCCAGAAACGACTAGTAGATTTATTCTAGACAAAACTACGGTAATTTACAAATAACTTTTACATCTTTCAACTACTTTTGTTTAACACGGTATTTTTTGTTTCTATAACCGTTAGAAATGTACGACGTTATTATTTTTTTATACTTACTCAATACATCACATACATCTTCCTTATGATGGCAAATATATTATTGAGAATATAAAATCATTTGCCAAAATACAGTCAGTTTGTATGAATGGAAAAATAAGTGATACTATTGGAAACCTTCAAAATGAAAAATGTTGGCCTGGTATAAGGCACTAAGTGGAAAAATAATTTAAGTAATTTTCTCTGTACCTTCATTTCAAAGTATCCGTAGTAGCACACCAGGTTAATTTCAATGATGAAATCCGGGTTCAACTCCCGACTGCGGAATTTTCCTTTTAAAAATTGAAATTCTTTTTTGAAATAAAATTTGTCAATTAATTTACGAAACATTCAACGCCAATATGAAACCATTATTTTCATGCTTTTCGTAATGCTTGAATAAAACTATAAAATTGTGCAAATAGTCATTACAAAAAAATGATGGTGACATTATTATTATATTTTCGGATAATAAAAAGTACTAATGCATTTGCGCAACTATTTTCTCTTTTCTTTTAACTTTATTGGAGTTTTAAACAGTTTCCCTCTTTAAAATTTCATGAAGTTTTATATGAATGAAAATGAAAAGTTTCCTTAACAATTTATAATAGCATTATTTATTATATTATTGTTTACTTGCAAACATTTACAAATAGTCATTAATCCATACCTAATTTTTTCATTTTCTAAAATACATTAGTTGTGAACTTTTAATTTTTCAAATAACTGAGTGTCTTGTTCATTGGTGATGCGTCTTGATTATAAAGCTATTCCCTGTGTTTACAAACTAAAGAATCGAAATTGATGGAACAAATTTATATACAAGATATTGACTAACATCGCACTGTTGTGCATTCCCTAACATGTAAAATATAATATCTGACAACACAAGTAGACGCTTCACGGAAACACATTTCTTCGCACAGATCGCAATTTCACAAGACTTTCGTAAGTCACCATGACATATATAGACTCAATTTCATTGAGGAATCGCATGTTGATAACGAATATCTCTAAAGAGAAAATTGTATTGTCAAGATAAAAAAGGTAAGGTAGAAATGTCCAACTAAAGATCGTGGTTTGATGCCACCAGTACGGTCTAAAAAGATGTCCTTTCATCGTTGTTCAAAACCTTGGTTTTCAAGTGGGAACTAATGGATTAAATCGTCCCAGAAACGACTAGTAGATTTATTCTAGACAAAACTACGGTAATTTACAAATAACTTCTACATCTTTCAACTACTTTTGTTTAACACGGTACTTTTTGTTTCTGTAACCGTTAGAAATGTACGACGTTATTATTTTTTTATACTTATTCAATGCATCACATACATCTTCCTTATGATGGCAAATATATTATTGAGAAAGGAAATATAAAATCATTTGCCAAAATACAGTCAGTTTGTATGAATGGAAAAATAAGTGATACTATTGGAAACCTTGAAAATGAAAAATGTTGGCCTGGTATAAGGCACTAAGTGGAAAAATAATTTAAGTAATTTTCTCTGTACCTTCATTTCAAAGTATCCGTAGTAGCACACCAGGTTAATTTCAATAATGAAATCCGGGTTCACGTCCCGGCTGCTGATAACAGTTAAAAAACTGTTATTTTCATGCTTAAAATTGATACTAAAAGCAACCTTTATACTTAGAAACTAGCTTGAAATCAAGCTTTTCTTCATATTTTCAGAAATAAGAGAGCTGGACAGGTTTATGCTTGATTTCAGTGTTTTTGTGCAGGTTTTAAGGTGAATTTAGTGAAAGAAGTGAAGAAGGAGAGAGATGGAATCAGAAAAGACATCAAAAAGTGCAAAAGGAGAAGTCGCAAGTACCGCTCAGCGACAGTTTACCGCTGAGCGGCACTTAGGATCTCACGGGAGGACCGCTGAGGGGCAAAATGGCCGCTGAGGGGAAGAAACTACTCACGCACTTACCGCTGAGCGGCACTTTACCGCTGAGCGGCACACTTATGGGCTTGGACCTAGATTTTTTGTAATTTTAGAATAGTATATAAGCTTTAGGACGTCCTAGGGTTTGTATCTTTGGCAAAGACGAAGCAAACACTCTCTCTTCCACCCCTTTGAAGGAGGATCTTGGATGCTCATGCTACCTCTTCACCTTTCTAGGGTTTTATCCTTCATTCTTTCATTATTGTTCATCTAGGTTCACCATGAATATGGTGAACTAAACCTTGTATGTTTGTTGGGGAATCAATGTAATCTTTAGAAGCTCTCATATATGGAATTTGTGCTTGCATCTTAATCTAAGATTTATGCTTTCTTTCATCATTAGTTAGGGTTTTTCCTCTTTGCTTAATGCTTGCTTTGTTTAACTCATTCAATGCATGATTATTGATTTTGTCGATACGGGAACGTACGGGGAAGTCTAGATCCGGGGAATTTCTCCCAATAAGTATATTGGTTGCCTTAAGCTCCTGCACTTGATGAACTAATTATTAGGAATGCTAGGAATTGTATGAACTCGTAATTAGGGAGAAGCCTTCTTGAAAGGTACTTTAGAGAGTGGCATTAACAATGATGATTTGAATGTTGAATTCCTAAAATATATGAGAGTGGATAAGATGAAATTGAACCCCAACAACATATTCATATATATCTTTCATTGAAAGTGCGTGTCTTTTGATTTTGCCATTGATCGACCTCATGCATACATGTTTAATTCCGTCTTTTGCATATTAAAATCCAATTATTTCGTTCTTAAGTCCTAGCTAATCAACAAATCACATAACTAAACTAGGCCGTGAGTCCTTTGGGAGAACGATACTTGGTCTTACCAAGTTTATTACTTGAAACGATTCGGTCATACTTGCCGATTGTAAAACAAGTTTGTGACATCATATTTTGGTGTTCATAAATTTGTCCATCAGCTGCGGAATTTTCCTTTTAAAAATTGAAATTCTTTTTTGAAATAAAATTTGACAATTAATTTTCTGAAACATTCAACGCCAATATGAAACCATTATTTTCTTGCTTTTCGTAATGCTTGAATAAAACTATAAAATTGTGGAAATAGTCATTACAAAAAAATGATGGTGACATTATTATTATATTTTCGGATAATAAAAAATACTAATGCATTTGCGCAACTATTTTCTCTTTCCTTTAACTTTATAGGACTTTTCAACAGTTTCCGTATTTAAAATTTCATGAACTTCTATATGAATGAAAATGAAAAGTTTCCTTAACAATCTATAATAGCATTATTTATTATATTATTGTTTACTTGCAAACATTTACAAATAGTCATTAATCCATACCTAATTTTTTCATTTTCTAAAACACATTAATTGTGAACTTTTAATTGTTCAAATAACTGAGTGTCTTGTTCATTGGTGATGCGTCTTGATTACAGAGCTATTCCCTGTGTTTACAAACTAAAGAATCAAAATTCATGGAACAAACTGGCATACAAGATATTGACTAACATCACACTGTTGTGCATCCCCTAACATGTAAAATATAATATCTGACAACACAAGTAGACGCTTAACGGAAACACATTTCTTCGCACACATCGCAATTTCACAAGACTTTCGCAAGTCACCATGACATATATAGACTCATTTTCGTTGAGGAATCGCATGTCGATAACAAATATCTCCACGAAAAAAATTGTATTGTCAAGATAAAAAAGGTAAGGTAGAAATGTCCAACTAAAGATCGTGGTTTGATGCCAGCAGTACGGTCTAACAAGATTTCCATTCATCGTTGTTCAAAACCTTGGTTTTCAAGTGGGAACTAATGGATTAAATCGTCCCAGAAACGACTAGTAGATTTATTCTAGACAAAACTACGGTAATTTACAAATAACTTCTACATCTTTCAAGTACTTTTGTTTAACACGATATTTTTTGTTTCTGTAACCGTTAGAAATGTACGAAGTTATTATTTTTTTATACTTACTCAATACATCACATACGTCTTCCTTATGATGGCAAATATAATATTGAGAAAGGAAATATAAAATCATTTGCCAAAATACAGTCAGTTTGTATGAATGGAAAAATAAGTGATACTATTGGAAACCTTGAAAATGAAAAATGTTGGCCTGGTATAAGGCACTAAGTGGAAAAATAATTGAAGTAATTTTCTCTGTACCTTCATTTCAAAGTATCCGTAGTTGCACACCAGGTTAATTTCAATGATGAAATTCAGGTTCAACTCCTGGCTACAGAATTTACCTTTTAAAAATTGAAATTCTCTTTTTGAAATAAAATTTGACAATTAATTTACGAAATATTCAACGCCAATATGAAACCATTATTTTCATGCTTTTCGTGATGCTTGAATATAACTATACAATTGTGTAAATAGTCATTACAAAAAAAATGATTGTGACATTATTATTATATTTTCGGATAATAAATAATACTAATGCATTTGCGCAACTGTTTTCTCTTTTCTTTTAAATTTATAGGACTTTTCAACAGTTTTCGTCTTAAATTCATGAACTTTTATTTGAATGAAAATGAAAAGTTTCTTTAACAATTTATAATAACTTTATTTATTATATCATTGTTTACTTTCAAACATTTACAAATAGTCATTAATTCATACCTAATTTTTTATTTTCTAAAATACATTAACTATGAACATTTAATTTTTAAAATAATTAAATGTCTTGTTCATTTGTCATGCGTCTTGATTAACGAAGCTATAACTTGTGTGTACAAACTAAGGAATCAAAATTCATGGAACAAATTGAGATACAAGATATTGACTAATATCGCACTGTTGTGCATACCCTAACATGTAAAATATAATAGCTGAGACCAGAAGAAGACGCTTCACAGAAACACATTTCTTCGCACATATCGCAATTTCACAATAGTTTCGCAAGTCATCATGACATATATAGGCTCATTTCCCATGAGGAATCGCATGTCGATAACGAATATCTCCACGGAGACAATTGTATTGTCAAGATAAAAAACGTAAGGTAGAAATGTCTAACTAAAGATCATGGTTTGATGCCACCAGTACGGTCTAACAAGATGTCCATTCATCGTTGTTCAATAATGAATTAAATCGTCCCAGAAATGACTAGTAGATTTATTATAGACAAAACTACGATTATTTACAAATAATTTCTACATCTTTCAACTACTTTTTTTTAACACGGTATTTTTTTTCTTTAACCGTTAGAAATGTACGACATTATGAGTTTTTTATATTTATTCAATACATCACATACATCTTCGTTATGATGGCAAATATATTATTGAGAAAGGAAATATAAAATCATTTGCCAAAATACATTCAGTTTGTATGAATGGAAAAATAAGTGATACTATTGGAAACCTTGAAAATGAAAAATGTTGGCCTGATATAATGCACCAAGTGGAAAAATAATTTAAGTAAATTTCTCTGTACCTTCATTTCAAAGTATCCGTAGTAGCACACCTGGTTAATTTCAATGTTGAAATATGGGTTCAACTCCCGGAGGTAGCATTTACCTTTTAAAAGTTGAAATCCTTTTTTTGAAGTGAGTGACCGATGGTCTTGCGACGGCCCAGAAGCCGTCGGTAATAAGTGTGTCGGAGGTCAAAAGCTCTCGGTATTACCGAGGGGCAAAGGCCCTCGGTAATGAAAGGCGAAACTCGATGGTTTTAGTGACAGTTTTGGTCGTCGGTACCGTGCATTTTTTTTAGTGCAATTTCTTTCTACATTATACCCAAAACCTGCAAATAAACAATGAATAATCCCAAACATCAATTCAGCTAGCCAATTCATCCAGGCAATTCAAATGCATTCATTCAACATTTATTAAGAATACTTCAATCATTCTATGTTTCAAAAGTTCCTAAATGGAAAACAAAGTTTGATAATAAAAAACTAACTTCAATATAACTTCAAAGTTTGAAAATTTTCTAATGGCAAAACAAAGTTTTTAAATAAAAAACCTAACTTCAAATGTTTTCAAAAGTTCGTGAATGTCTAATATTCATCATAATCATCAGAATAATCATGATCTTCTTCTTGCATAGGTGTGGTCTGGAAAGGCTGCTGAGGTGGGCATGGCTGCTAGAATGATGATGAGGCAGACTGTCCTTGCTGAGGTATCAATGTCCTTGCCAGATTTTCAAGATTGTCAAATCTGCCTAGAAGTGAATCATAAGCCTCGTTACTAACGTGTTGTGGTCAAATGTGCCGGAGGTAGATGGTTGATGTCTCAATATGTCTCCTCTTCCAGCACTGTAATGGGAGGCAAGTTGTCCTTTCTTCTTCCCCCCGACGACATCAACCCAGCATTGGGTCCTGATGATTTCTTAGTCTGCATCAGGAGCAGATTCCCCTCTGATCTCGCCTGTGTCAATCTCGCAGAAAAACTTCCTGTTAAATAAGATAGAAAACGTAAGTAACATGAATTTGAAAGTGTGAAACAAAAAAAAGAGTACAAAATTGAATGTTGTTAAAAAGTTTACTTAAAATGGTCTTGCAAGACCTCTCACCAACATATTCGCCAGTCCCCTTACGAAGATGAGTTTGTGTAAACACCTCATCAATATGAACAACTCGTCCAAGCTCTGTTGCCTATAATATTTTAAAACATAAGAATGACACATATTAATTTCAAAGTACATGATGTTATAGAGTTATTGATAAAAAAAATGAATCAAGATTTTTACCATACGAATCGCATGTTCCTGTGTGTTGATTGATCCTCTAGTATGCATTACACCACCTTTTTCTGAAGCCCTATTTTTCTGAGTGGTAGCACATTTAATGCGGTACTGTGGCGAATTCCAATGTGCCAGCAATGAATTCCATATGTGCTCCCTCACCCAATAAGAGCGTTGTCCTGCGATCCTTGCATCTCTAAACATTTCTGACAATCGTTGAGATGCTTTCATGTTAAAGTTTTTCTGAATTTGAGCTTCATGCTCAACTGCCCACTGCACCTTTTGCTTGTACAATAGATAATGTTAAAATAAAGCAATTGAAATTCCTATTTGAATATGGTGATGCAAGATGATTAAGTAACACAATGTTTTACCTTAAATCTCTGCCAAAACAGTTTTTTGTCGTCTTCAGGGATTACTCCCCATGATGCGCAGGGCTGAAGAAATTGTTGCTTAATAGACCTAGTGATGACGTGTGAAGCAACTCTAGAAGGAAGAAACCTGAAATATGGATGTAAAAAAGTTATGAATCTACAACCATAGTAAGATCAACAATTTAATGCAAAATACAAGACTAAGAAGAAGATATGTGTTGAATGGATTTTTTGTCGCCTAAAATCTCAACAAACCTAAATTCCCCACTAATGTAGTATAAGGGAAACCTAGGGTCTAATCCGTGGACTGGTACTTGTTAAGCTAGAATTGTAGAATTAAGCGTATTTATTTATTTACTAAAACTATCTAAAACTAGGTGGGGAAAGAAAATTAAATGGAATCTAAAAAGAGAAACTAATTATTAACGTATGTACTATATCTATATTGAATGCAGAAAATATAACCTAAACTAATGAACACTATTACTCATGCAATGCAATAACAAAACCTAAATCTATGAATCACTAAAATTAAACAAAAGAAACTAAAATGGAAAACTGGAAATAGATGTAAACAAAACATATATGCATGAAATATAAGATCAATTAATATGAAAGAAATCCTGATTTGGTAATTAACTAAGTGAAGGAACAATAAGGAATAATATGGGAATGAATGCTAAGAAAAAAAACTAAAACAGTAACTATGAATGGAAATTTATGGAATCTAAAAACACCCAAAAACAGAATTGACATCTAATCCTCTGAAACAAATTACCCAAAATCAAATCCTAGACTAATCTATACTACAACGTCCAACAAAGGTAAAGAGAAACTTAGCTAAGTAAATAATGAACAATGAACATGAAAAAAAATGAAACCTAGGAACATAAAGGATGCAAGAACTTCAAACAAAGCCAAACTAAATTCAGGAAATGTAAACTGACAATGTAATCAAACTAAAACACAGAATTAACAAAGTAAAAGGCTGGAAAATTAAATTGCAGAAAAGAAGATCGAAATAAAGACAATCAAGAATGTAAAATGAAACAACTCAAAACATAGAACTTGTATTAAAATCTGAAATCAAAGTACAGAATACCAGAGTTTCCCAAATATCCATTGTCTGTCACCCAATGGAATGATCCAAAAATCCCCAGTAAAGTAGAGAGTGTATCTACTTCTACGAAAGCTTTGAAAGTCTACACTAAATCCTGAGAAATCGAAACCTAATCTAAGCACACCGTCTGTCACCGTCTGTCACCCAGTGCACGTCTAAACCTAAGAATGTTGCCTGTCACCGACCACCCGTGCTTTACAAAGTTACAAAACCCCATTTTATAGGGAAAGTTCAAAGGCAGAAAAAGAAAGAAAGAAAGGGGGAAGAACTAAAAAACTAACTGGGAAGCTTCTCGATTGATCTTCAACGACTCTGAACCGCACTGCTTCTAACTGTCAACCGCTTCGCACGTGCCTCTAACCGACAATCCAGCTCAGCACTCCTTCCGATTTGCTTCCCCCGACCGATTTGCTTTCTGGGCCAGCTTCCTCTTGGACCGTGACGCCTCTGGTCTTCTTCCTTAGTGGCCCATGGAGATCGCGTCTTGCTTCGTCACAACACCTCTTCTTCTCTCTACGCTGAAGAACCCTAGGTCTAATGTTGAGAGAATTGGGGAAAAGCCTTCAAATCTGATCGAGATTTTTTGCACAAATGGTACGTGAATTAGAAGACCCAGCAGCCTTGCCCTTCTCGCAGCATGAAACACTGCGTTTCATTAATCAACCTAAAGGGCTTCAAATCAGCAGCAATTGTCAACCCAACGCATCAGAATTCTTTTCCTCTCCGCACGGCATCAGCCCATCAAAAGCAACCCAATTCAACTCTAGTAGCTTCATGTGCAAAACCCCAAAACAACCATGGTGCATAGTTTTTTTCAATCAGCATAATGCAACGGCCCAATCTGTAGCCCAAACAGCTTTTATTCACTTAACTCTAGCCTATTTTTCCAAGGGCTAATCCTGCAAAAAGATAAGAAATGAAGAATTAAATAGCAAAAAGAAGAAGTAAAAGTCTATAACAGCAAAAGAAATTTTTATTTAAATTTTCTCAATATTTTTCTAAAAGAGAAAATACCTAATTATTTAAAAACCTATTTTATTTAACTAAAAGGGAAAATTAGCACTATTTTTACAAAAACCTATTTTTATCCTAATTACTCTAAACTATATTATTTCTAATGAATTAAAAACTAAAACATCCTAAAAACAGATTATTATCACACAAAATTGGGGAAAATTTGGGAGTTATCAATATGGTATTACCATTTTCCACATGGCTCAATGAATGGTCGATCATGAGGAGCAGGATCACCCAAATCAGTAGGATCACCAGGATCAATAGATGGCTGGTGTACATCTGGAGATGGTATAGAAGATGGGATGAGGATAGAAGGAGAGGGATGAATATATGGTGTGGGTCCTACAACTGAAGGAGTGGGCACTATAATAGGAGGTGTGGGCCCTACAACTGAAGGAGTGGGCCCTATAGTAGGAGGTGTGGGCGCCATAGAAGTGGATGGTGGACGTGAGGAGCCAACGTCTAGTGGAGTACTGGCACTTGCAAATGGTATCGTTAAAGGAACTTTAATAATGTACTTGGCCTGCTTCCTAGGCTTTTTTACCGTCTTGCCCTTGTTAGGGCGTGAAGGATTATGTCCTAACATTACTGCAATTTAAAGTATATAAATAAATCGACAATTAAACGCATAGTACATAATTGGTATTTAATAAATGATTTAATTTTATATAATCCTGAATCGTACACATGTCAAAATACAAGCATTTAATTAATTCAATCGTCCTCATCATCATCATTGTCATCGTTGTTTGATGTGTCACTATGGTCATCATAATCATAACCATCATCGTCTTCTTCATCATCTTCAAGTTCTTCTTCTTCTTCTTCGTCTTGTTCTTCCTCTTCTTCTTCTCCTTCTTCTTCATGTTCATCTATTTGTCCTTCTAACTCTTCAACATCACCATCGAAGTCGTGCAATGCAGATACACCTTCAACGTCAATAATTTCATTTCCATGTGTCTTTTCATCAACTTGGAAAGGGATATCATCTTTGACATCATTTGACTCAATGCGACCCCTAGGCTTGGTTTGTATTGCAACACACCAATCACATTTGTCAATGTTGCAAAATGTTGGATATGGGACATAATAAACTTGTCTAACATTAAGAGCTAGAATGAATGGATCAAATGGCCGGTATCTTGAAATCATTTGAATTTCTACAATATTATACCTAGGATCCACTCTTGTTCCACTCCTAGATGGATCAGACCATTGACAATAAAAAAGAACTACCCTCTTTGGAGTAGTTGAAGTATTATACTCCAGCTCATAAGTTTTTTGAATAATACCATAAAAGTTATCGTAACCACCCCGCCCTTAACGAACACCCCACAATTAGTTGTCTTTTTTCCTTTTGACCATGCATCGGTGTGGAACTTGTATCCATTTACAAAATACGTGTGCCATTCTTTGACACATTTCATGGGCCAATTTGACAATTTCCATAGATCTTGAATTAAGGGTCTTAATGGCTGGTTATGAACCTACAAAGAGGTGAAGAAAAATTAAGCTACAAGTGTCACATCAATTGTTTTTAAAATTATTAAAAGGATATTCATACTTGATATCTAAACCACTGAGGGAACTGTGAGTGTATTATAGCTGAAGAACTCCCTTCTGGAACTTGCATAACCACAACAAATGAGCTGTATAAAATGAACACAATTAGTGACTATTAAAATAGTATGATTGAAAACTTAGGAATGGGATGAGAACATACTCAAAGTACACCTTAACTTCAAGGCAATTAATTAAGACATGGACGTGAGCAAAGTTGAATTCAGCATCACTTAACCAATGAGTGAACTCTTTTCCCGCATGACGACCTACTTCTCGAAACACCAACAAAGTTGAATGAGATGTGGCAGATTGACATTGTGTTTCATTCCTAACATTCATCGGTGACAACATGAAGTTTTTGAAATAATGAGAACAAAAGTATGTTGTTTCACGATGCAAGTAAGCCGCACAAATTGATCCTTCCACTCTGGCTTTATTTTTGACTGAACGTTTTGACTCTCCCATGAACCTTTCAAACGGATACATCCACCTATATTGCACTGGTCCACCAAGTCGTGCTTCATATACATTCATTCACACAACAATCAATCTTCTTCACTTCCAATCCCAGCTTCGAAACACATCTTTTGGCTTCGTAATAATTCTTCGGCAAAGAATTGTTTGGTGGTGTTAGATCTAACACCAATTTTTTAAAGAAGTCCAACGTTTGATTGGGAACGTTCCAATTAGATTTACCAGCCATGACTCTAATGCACACTGACAATTTTGACTCAGATGCACCTTCAAATACAGGTTGGTTTGCCTCAACCAAGAGATTGTAAAATCTGTGTGCTTTCATTTGGAGACTCTTCATCAGGACTATCGTCTGCTTCTTGTTCAACATGTCGACAAAGAGCATTGTCTACCATCTCTTGCATATAGGTAAATTGATCTATCTCAGATGTATGTAAAATAGTATTCGAACCTGATGCAGGCTGATTTTCATGAGAGTGGAGGTAGAAGGCATTTCTTCACCATGAAATGTCCAAACCTTGAAATTTGGCATGAAACCTTTTTGGTATAGGTGAACTTTGACGACTTCATCTTTCAAAATCCTTGTACATTCACACTTGATGCATAGGCATCAAATCCCTCCATCAAGAGCATAATATTCATATCGTCGAGCCGTCTCCACAAACTCATCAACTCCAAGGACGAAAGCTTCCTTCAAACCTCTCCTTCCGCTATAAAAATGGTCGTATCCATCCACGATGATTGGGAAAATGGGCCATGTTCTGTGACAAGCCAAACAAACAAAAACTTAGCCAAAATAGCAACACTCCATGTGACATAAGTAATAAACCTATTACTACTTAAGTCGAACATGGAAGGCAATTTGAATACTACTGTCATAGGCATGCAATAAGGGTCATGCTGAGTATTATTATTGTAGTAAAGTCCCCTTTTATAGAGTACTTACACATTGAATGTTGTCATAGGCATGCAACAAGGGTCATGCTAAGTATTATTACTGTAGTGAAGTCCTCTTTTATAGAGTACTTACACATTGACTACAGTCATAGGCATGCAATAAGGGTCATGCTGAGTATTATTATTGTAGTGAAGTCCACTTTTATAGAGTACTTACAAATACTTACACATGTAGGTACTACCATAGGATTTGACATCAACACTACATATTCTTAGCCTACAAGTCTCCACCTATGTATTGTTCAGTTTCAAGATAAAACAAAGCATCTAAAAACAAGTCATCCCATCATTTGAAAGTAAGCTTAGTTCAAACAGTCTAGTACACAATAAATATACACAATCACAATCACAATAGTTATTTAATTATCTTCTAACAAACCAAATTTGGTCAAGAAGCAGCTCCACAATCACAATCAGGAGACCAATGGCTGGTGGGCTGCATGTTTGATAACAAATTTTTGCAACAAGTTGTATAAGGGAACAACACAATCAGACTTAGAAATGTTTATCTTATGATCAAACAAGATTAAAATATCTACTTCAGCTCATTCCAATAATCATATCATACAAGAAATGGCTTTTTCATGCAATGATAACTGGTTGCAACCACTAAAAAGAATCAAGCAATAAGGTAATTAACAGCACAACAGACTAACTCCTAAAGATCAACTATAGATCAGATGAAGAAAGCAATTAAAGCTCAATTAGGAACAACGTAACAACTTTCACATATAGTGGAGACAAAACCAGGATAGTCAACAAGACAAGCAAGAAACAAGCTATTTAGAACAACTGACACACAATTTGAATCCTAAGGAATGCTCTAAAAGAATCTGTACTATTCCCATTTACAATTGGTTTAATTCATAGCTAATTTTTTTCCTTTGCTTTCTCATTTAGAGTCTGTAGTCTTCCAATTCAAAAGATTGTTAAGTTTTATGAAGTCAATTTTGTAGCATGAGTAAACTTAATTAAATGAATTTTATACTGTGAATGTATGATGTCAAGAATACTTCAATGTTTTTAAATATAATTCTAAGTTCAATGGTCTTCAAAAGTTCCTAACACTAGTGTCGTAAAGGGAAATGACAACGGTTATTTTTGCTTATAGGCAGTGGTTCCGCAACCAAGACATATATAGACGAGACAAAAAGGTAGGCTTTTTGCCTCGGTTCTAAAACGAAGCAAAAAGGTGTGTGCTTTTTCCTTGGTTCAAATCCAACCGAGGTAGTAGAGGGGTGTGTGCTTTTGCCTCGGTTCATATACAACCGAGGCAGTAGAGGGGCTTTATGTTATGGTTTTGTGCCTAGATATTTTTAATCCATTCATTAGATCTTGCTATTGCTATTGCGTTAAAGTCAGGTAACATCAAAACTATATAAATGATGTTTTGAAAACTCTCCAGGATAGGATTCTAAACCAAAAATCATACCATTGGCACTGACATTACCAGCATTCCCCAAAATTTGGATAAAACTTGCAAACCAGTAGCTTTTCGGGAGTGAACTCCCTCCAAATAATTTAATAAAAATAAATATATATCAGCAAACAAAAATCTAAATCTTATAAAAAATGAATCACAAAATTTTTTTCTTTTTCTTCATAAAGTTACAAATAACGGCCTAATGCCACTTCCCCACTAACCACACAACCTAGTTCATAGAATTATCCCAAAAATCAACTCATCTTAAAATACATTATCCAATGATCACTATAACACTATAGTTGCAAATCACATTTGCATCATATCTCGTAATGTTCAAACTTTTTTTAGAGGGATTGCCCCATGAATCTTCTAATGTTGTACTAAAAGAAACATTTTAAAAGCTTAGAACTTTGGAAAAAGAGAAAATATTTTAATGTTGTACTAAAAAAATACTTACGTGTACACAATGAAAGAATAACCTTATTGAAAGTAGCCTTGCCTCGTCTAGAATAGGAGCCAAAATCGGCATAACAAGAAGCTATTACAATCAATGTTTAATACTTAGATTCTTAATATATAAACATAGAAATTGAAGATTTATGAAAGAAGAAGAGGCTATCAATTGATAATTAAAATATAACCATGTAAAAAATACATGTGACATAGTCCCTGAAATTCTAGAAATGACCACCAAGTCAGCAAATTGATTCTTATCATAATGAAATTGAGCCTTTAAGAAATATTGCACGCAGAAGAAAAAAAAGTGTTACCAAGGACTACAACTTGATTAACTAGTTCTAGTTATACACATACCAAAGGGTCCCTCTTTGAGATCAACCTACAACACTCAGACAATGAAAGTGTGAATTCATAATTTAGAATTGAACGGAATACCCAACGATTATGAAAGACAAATGGTCTATGAAGAGTTTCTACTACACGACCTTTGCATGGAAAAGTCAGGAATTCTAGAAGAAATAGACCTAAACACCTTTTTCGTGGCAAGGCTTCCTGTTCTTGCAAAATCATATTCTTCAAGTTCCTTAAACAGCCTGCAAATGAACCAACAAAACTCAAATCTGCGTGAGAAAGAAAATGGGACACCTAGAATGACTAGGTAGTTGGACAGATAAAACTGAACATATGTTTGACAAAAAGAAGAAATTGAACAGGGAACAAGGAAAAACTCCATTCAGAAACCCAGAAAAAAAATAAAACCTATTTGATTGTCGCGCCCTTGCGCCCCCGCCGCGTCTCCGTCGCGCCTCCGTCGTGTCTCTGTCGCGCCATTGATGATCCCTTTAGGTTGGTTGTCCACACGAGACGAAGAACCCTAGGCTGGGTTGGGTGCACGAAGAATCCTAGACGAATCGGAACAGAGAAGAGGAAGGAAGCCTCCCTCTCAACGACGCGAAAGAGAAAACCCTCTTTGGCTTGCGCGAGACCCCTAGTGCTGCCCCAAAGTTGGGTCTCTCCGTGAGAAAAGAATCTCGCCCCCTTGCGCAACACGGATCCAAATAGGGAAGAAGGGTTCCTGTCTAACAGAGAAGAGGAAAAGGATGAACACCCATTTCACAACGCAGAACTCCCCAATGGGATTATATTATATTTTGGTCCAAGGGAAAAAAAAGAAAAAGGGTGGAACCCTTAATTTGGGTTATCTGATACAAGCCCACTTGGAGTAAGAAAATTAAAAAAACAAAAGAGAAAACCTAATTGTGCTGTGGAGGAAGAAGAAAGCTCGTAGGCATCAAATAAATCACTGGAGGAAGCGGCAGCGGCAGCAGGGAGGCACCAGCGGAGAAGAAGAAAACGCGAGAGAGAAAAGAAGAAACGAGCACGAGGAAGAAAAACAATGACTTCAGATTTTTGGAATTTGAACCAAGGAAAGAGCTACCCCTTCGGTAACACCGCAAAGCCGGTGCCTAAACCATTAAAAAAAATATTAAAATAACATTATATGTCTCGGTCTAAGTTCAACCGAAGCAAAAAGATCGTACGACATCAAGTGACACCAACCAAGGCACTATAGTTGGATCTTGGCAGACAATACTGCCTCGGGTCTTTGAAAAACCGAAGCAAGAGGGTATAGGCCTCGAGTATAGGGTGAACCGAAGTAGAAGAACCATTCTATAAAGTTGTTAAAGGAAAGTCTGATTGCAGATGGATGTGACAGTAGACTTTATAGGTATCGTTTGTCCCATTTAACCGAAGCAGTAAAGGTAATATGCATCGGTTGGTGTTTAACCGAGTCGTATAAGGTTTTTATATTTACGGTAATGCCACCGCGTTCTTATACGCTTCGGTTTCGTAGTAACCAAAGCGTATATGACGCGTTACAAGACTCTTTTTTTCCTAGTGTAAATGCAAAACAAAGTTTGAAAATATGAAACCTAACTTCAATATTTGGAAATATAATTCTAAGTTCTATTAACATTTTGGGTTTAAAGCTCAACTTAACCCTACAAAACAACTTGCTTGTTAGGTGAGAATTACACAAAGCTTGTAAGGATGACATTAGCCATACCTCTAATCAATGTTGGATATCAATAATATTGAAAGATAGCAAGTTCATATTATTGTCTCTAGGTCCAAAATTTAGCCTTTGTAATTGGCACTTTGCATACTTTTGGGTTTTGTTATGTATAGGTAATTGGCACTTTGCATACTCTATAGGTATTGACCATGTGTGTGTTTATCTATATAATTCAAAATTGCTATGTAGGTATTGGCTAGCAGTCAAAGAGTAGTAGTATCGTTGAGTTAGAAAGAGACAAGAGTGAGGTTACAAGCAGAGACTGATGCAAAATTCAAATTACAAATTACATCAACAAGTTTGATATATGATTATGAACTAATTTGATAAGATAACTCATGCAAAATTCAAATTACTCATAAAGGCAATATTCCAAACCCAATTTTACTTCAAATATTCAACTCAACCATCCAAATTTTGATTCAAAAATTGAAACAGGTTGCAAACCAGGTATTTGACTCAAAGACACCACTCAAAAGTTGCTCAAATTAGCAGAATGACAGTATAAATGACTAGCAATGCTCTAAATGCTACAGCCAGAATTTTAACACAGAAACGAGATTGAGCAAATATAAAGTAGATCGCCCAACTACTATACCAGCAATTTTGAGCTATTTCTCAAGGTGCAACCAAGCTCTTGCTTTAGCAAATCATAGCTTAAATGGTCTGCACTTAGTAATGGCTCAAATCAGAGTGAAGAAATCAACTCTACTCTGACTAACTGGTTGAAATTATAACAGCTTATGGGATGAACCAGGAAGATGATTTTGATGATGCGAATTAGGCACCCAAGCTCTGTATAAACATATCATTGCTCATTTTTGTGTGTTTAATATTGATCAATCAATTAGATGCACCAAAAGAAAAATTCACTCAGCAGAATACTGGGAATGAGAACAAAAGTAATATAACATGACTTTTGACAAAACTGGACAAATTTCAAAATAAAATGACTCAAATCAGAATGAACCGAGTAAAAATGAGGAAACCAAAGCAAATCAAGGTTGGCACACAAGAATAAACTCAATCAGAACCTAAGAAATCAGAATTCCATGGTGCAATGATGATTAGAAGCAATGAAACAGTGAAGGAAACAAAGTTGACAGATTCCAAAATAGAAGAACTACACACTTACCTAGACTGAGTAGCTCCATGGCTCTGAATACCACATAAAAACTATAGGTAAAACCATTGAGAAGGATTTAGCAACCAATGATGCTTACAAAAATTCTTAGAATGGGGGTCTATGCCTAGCTCAACCCACAAAATTGGCTTATAACATAATTTTATTATATATCATCTTTTCCTCACTTATATATATATATATATATATATATATATATATATATATATATATATATATATATATATCATCAATGCCCTCAACACAAATTTTACATTTAAAACTACTTGGAAAATTAACTTTGATCCAGGAAATGCTTCAATCTTTTTCCCGTCACGTCCAAATCTACATCAACAACCCAAACAAACAAAATGAGTTGTCTTATTATAGCAAAATGATATTGACTATAATGTGACTGCTTGAAATTGTCTTTGACGTGAAATCACTTGTTGCCATGTCAAATCACTTGGTGATTCTAGGATTAGTTAGTGGTTGTCCTGTTTTGACTAAGTTTTAGGTTGCTTTCTAGGTTCATATACTAAACATTTCTAACATTTATATTTAGTCCTTTTCATATGCCTGGTGAACATCATGGTTTTATAACTTTATAAGGGCATACACAACATAAACTAGACCTTCAATCATCCAATATTCGTCATGTAATGCAGCATAACATTTTGACACGTCAACTACAATTCTAAACTCAAAACTCAGTGTAAACTCAGAAAATAATGCAGTACAAGTTTCACAAACACTTTAATTCTGCAAAATTTGATTTCAGAGAGTGATAAAACAAACTAATTGACTCAACAAATGCACAATTAAATGAACTCAGCATACAACTACTGCCAAGCATGAGATTGATTCACTCAAAAGCAATGAGGGAAAGCTCCCTGTCACATAACTCTGCAAAATTAATGTGGAAAGCTCCCCATGAGCTTGCTGCAACAATTCCCAGAGCATTTGTCATAGGTAGTGTGTAGAACATAACCAGTCATCTAGAGCATATTATCTTCCGAGGCCATCTTATAATTTTGTATTAAGTTAAAAGAGAAGGAAGATACCAAAAACACGAACCCTCACAAGTGAGTGCCATTCTTTAAGCTCTTCAAATGCATAATCTCTTTCAACTATCTTTTTAATGATTTTGGATTTATGTTTCATCTTTTTAATCTATTTATGTTCCAACCTTTCTAGTTTGACCATTGGTAGTACCATTCAAGAAGCACCTTACAAATTTGTGCTTTCTACTCCAAACCTTAGATATCTTACTATGATGCGTGATCCTCTACACCAATTCTCTGCATGCAAACTTTGTTTTCTTGAACAAGTAAGCATTGACTGTGAAGCCTATTTTCATACTCATTTTGAATGGACTTATTCAACCCTTATAAGTTTGTTGCAAGTGCTCGCTGATTATGTAAAGATAATGATACTCTCTTCAAGTACCCTTAAGATTCTACATGTATGTTACTTTATTTTGTTTTTCCTTTGTATTTTACTTTTGATGTTTCCCATAATATGTTCCATGTGCCAAATTGCTATCCATTAGTCAATCTTGATTTTCAAATTATCTTTCAAAGTGTGTCTCCAATCAACTCTCATTGTGTAGGGTCTCTATACTTATGGTTCAATGATAACTCAAATTCCTTGTTTTGTTCAATTGAAGTCATTGAAATTGAAAGTGAAATCTTCGACAAACATATCTGATGAGGGAGTTGGCAGGATAGTTGAATACTTACTTCAAAAATCCCCATTTGCTAAAGTGGAAATTATAAATTGTTGAGTGATATCCATGCACACTTAAATCTTCAGGTCGTGTTTTACATATTGTTCAGTTTATGCTTTGTTTATGTTTCCTACTCTTCCTGATACTCACGTTGTCTCTTCTCAATTCTTGAAGCCACAACAACTAAAAAGATTTCTATATTATGAGGTCCTTTTTGCCCCATTGTAGGCTTGCTTTCTTTCCCTATATTTGGCTTTACAGATGACAATTTTTAAGTATTACTGCGGGGAGCTATGTGTTTGATACATGTTATTTCTCACTATTACCTCAAATATTAAATAACACAGACACATGTCACCTAGAGGGGAGCTGAATTAATTCTGTTTTGCTTTATTGGACAATTGTGCTTTCCCCTACTGTATTAGTGGTGCAGTGCACTGATTTCTTTTTTCTCTTTTCTGTTACCATAAGTGTCTATTTTCTTTTTTCGATTAATGTCTGGCTGCATCTATTTATTGTCTCTACAACTATGTTTTCAATACAATGAAAATATGATACACTATAAGCTAAATATAGCATGAAAAATTAAAAATAATAAGGCTAAAGAATGTGAAGAAAACCATCTTTGCTTACCCTAAGATCATTAAAATCCAAGATAGTGCAATCAATAGATGAAACATAAATCAAAATCAAAATAAAAAATACTAACAAGTGAATGAAAAGTAGATGAAGGCAGCATAAGTGTCTAGGCTTCAGAAATATGAAAATGAGAATGTGAATGAAATTCTGTGGAACTTACCTCAACCAAGATAACCCTTGATGAGCACAACAGCGACAGAAGCCCACAACGGCCCCTCCAACGAAGTCCCTCAACCTCGACACCACCAGCCCTCAACGCAGCACCCCCCACGACGAACCCTAGCCCTAGTCTCCCCAAACCAGCACACCGTGAACGAACTGCGATCAACGAACTAGTGACCACCATGAAGGACCACCACCAGTGACTAACCGAGAAAGTGACGGAGCGTGAAGAAAGGGAGGGAAGTGTGTGAAGAAAGGGACGAGACAGGGGAAAGCGACGAAGTGTGAAGAAAATGAAATTGGGGAACGAAAACCCCAATTTTGGACATAAATCAGCGAGAAAGTTACCGACGGCTCAAAAGCCTTTGGTAATATCTCAATACTGACGGCCTCAAAGCCTTCGGTAATATGTCGTTTGTAAGTCACGCTTTTCCTGTAGTGAAATATATTATGAGAAAGGAAATATAAAATCATTTGTCAAAATACAGTCAGAATGTATGAAGGGAAAAATAAGTGATACTAGTGGAAACCTTGAAAATTAAAAATGTTGGCCTGATATAATGCACTAAGTGGAAAAATAATTTAAATAATTTTTTTTGTACGTTTATTTCAAAGTATCCGTAGTAGCACACTTGGTTAATTTCAATGTTGAAATCCGAGTTCAACTCCCGATTGTGGAATTTACCTTTTAAAAATTGAAATTCTTGTTTTGAAATAAAATTTGACAATTAATTTACGAAACATTCAAAGCCAATATGAAACCATTATTTTCATGCTTTTCGTAATGCTTGAATAAAACAGTGCAATTGTGCAAATAGTCATTACAAAAAAATAATCGTGACATTATTATTATATTTTTGGATAATAAAAAATACTAATGCATATGCGCAACTATTTTCTCTTTTCTTTTAACTTTATAGGACTTTTCAACAGTTTCCGTCTTAAAAAATTCATGAACTTTTGTTTGAAGGTGTTAGATGTTAAGATGTGTGTTTCTGTTATTTGGGCTCAGCCTATTCTGTATTAAGGGCATTGGCCCATATCCTACAATATAAATAAACTACCTTATGTGTATGCAAAACACACAAGGGATATTTTCTCCCAATCTTCTCTATTTCTCACATGGTATCTAGAGCATAGGAATAGTTCCAGCCAACTCCACGGTCTCTAGCACCCATCACCGCCGCTGTCGCTGTCGTTGCTGCTGTCGTCGCCACCGCCGCCGCTGCCACCATCGCTGGAGTTCCAGAATCGATCGAAGACCACACCATCGGAATCGTCTCGACCGGGTGACCACTGTGGTACAAAGATCGCGGCGAACGGACCACCCACGCGCCTCCACGCGCCGCCGCAACAGTCATCGCTGCTGTCGCTTCCCATCGCGCGTGCCGGTTCGTCGCCGGAGAGTTCCGCCGCCGATCAGAATCGCCGTGATCGCCTCCTCGCCTTCTTTCTAGATTTGTGGTCGTTGTGTAAATCGGAGAACTTTGGATTTTTAGGGTTTCTCCCTCTCCATGGCGTCTTCCTCGTCTACAAACACCTTTGTTGGTGGCTCATCTTCTGATCCCTGAATATACACCAATTATGTGAATGTACACTTGTCCATTGACAAGTTAGATGGCACAAATTATGCAACATGGGCGTCCAACATCAAACTTTGGTTGAGAAGTCAGGGGTACTTAGATCACCTTACTCAAAATGTGACTACTGCTACCATAGATGACACTTCCCGCTGGATGAAGATTGATGCTCAGTTATGCATTGTTATAAAGTCCATCATTCACTCCTCACTGAAACAAATGTTTCAATCATATGAAACATGTTCGGAAGTATGGGCACAAGCGAAGTTGTTATACACAAATGACACTCAACGTCTTTATGGTGTTTGTCAGGACCTATTAACTGTTATTGGTCCACACAATCCTGGTCCCATGGCAAAATATTTGGGTAAAATTCATGCCCTTCTTCATGATTTTAATAATATATTACCTCCTGCTTCCACTCCTG